>NC_134268.1:20182708-20427708 GCF_031893055.1 Leptodactylus fuscus
TATATGGGCAGAGGGAGATGACGGAGGGCCCACAGAATTCGGGCCCCTCCTGCCAGCAGACGTGTTCTCATATAAAAATGAATAAGGACTGTAAAAATTCATTTTCCTATTATCACTTAGGTTTTTAGGTTATTACGCTATTTTTGTGGCATTTTCACTGACATTTTTTAATGTCAAAACTAGAGATGAGCGAACAGTGAAATATTTGATGTTCGTTATTCATTTCGAATAGCCCCTCAATATTCGACTATTGGAATGAATATTGAATCCCATTATAGTCTATGGGGAAAAAAAGTTTGTTTCAGGGGAAACCACTATTCGACTAAGGAGAGTCACCAAGTCCACTATGACACCCCAGGAAATGATGCCAACACCCTGGAATGCAACTGGGACAGCAGGGGGCGCATGTCTGGGGGCATCTAAGATGCCCAAGTCACTGTATTACCCCAACATCACAGCCTAACAACTACACACTTTCCACACTCCATACAACCTCTATGGAAAGTGGAAAAATACCTGGAAACCTTCTTTCCTCCCCAATTGCATGGACAGAAACCCAACAACTACCCCTTTAAATCACGTTGCCCATGACAACCACAGATGGAATAGGCAATGGGAAATCCAACAGTCCCCACCCTGAACTCTTATTGTGTATGTATGTATGTATGTATGTATGTGGACAACCTTACATAGAAGATCCTCATGGGTCATTATTACCATTCCTGATGGGCTGGGGGTGTAAAGGAGTTACTAATAAACATTTCTACTGGGTTATGGCTGTGAAGGGGTTAATAATAAAATTCCTGTTGGATGAGGACTGTGAAGGGATTATTATTAATAGCATCCCTGGTGGGCTAGGGAAGTGAAGGGGTTAATAATAACATTCCTGGTGGGCTAGGGCAGTGAAGGGGTTAATAATAACATTCCTGGTGGGTTAGGGCAGTGAAGGAGTTAATAATAACATTCCTGGTGGGTTAGGGCAGTGAAAGGATTGATAATAACATTCCTGGTGGGCTAGGACAGTGAAGGGGTTAATAATAACATTCCTGTTGGATGAGGACTGTGAAGGGATTATTATTAATAGCATCCCTGGTGGGCTACGGCAGTGAAGGGGTTAATAATAACATTCCTGGTGGGCTAGGGCAGTGAAGGGGTTAATAATAACATTCCTGGTGGGTTAGGGCAGTGAAAGAGTTAATAATAACATTCCTGGTGGGTTAGGGGAGTGAAAGGGTTAATAATAACATTCCTGGTGGGCTAGGACAGTGAAGGGGTTAATAATAACATTCCTGGTGGGCTAGGGCAGTGAAGGGCTTATTATTAATAAAATTCCTGGTGGGCTAGGGCAGTGAAGGGGTTAATAATAACATTCCTGGTGGGCTAGGGAAGTGAAGGGGATAATAATAACATTCCTGGTGGGCTAGGGCAGTGAAGGGGTTAATAATAGCATCCCTGGTGGACTAGGGCAGTGAAGGGGTTAATAATAACATTCCTGGTGGGCTAGGGCAGTGAAGGGGTTAATAATAACATTCCTGGTGGGTTAGGGCAGTGAAGGAGTTAATAATAACATTCCTGGTGGGTTAGGGCAGTGAAAGGGTTAATAATAACATTCCTGGTGGGCTAGGACAGTGAAGGGGTTAATAATAACATTCCTGGTGGGCTAGGGCAGTGAAGGGCTTATTATTAATAAAATTCCTGGTGGGCTAGGGCAGTGAAGGGGTTAATAATAACATTCCTGGTGGGTTAGGGCAGTGAAGGAGTTAATAATAACATTCCTGGTGGGTTAGGGCAGTGAAAGGGTTGATAATAACATTCCTGGTGGGCTAGGACAGTGAAGGGGTTAATAATAACATTCCTGTTGGATGAGGACTGTGAAGGGATTATTATTAATAGCATCCCTGGTGGGCTAGGGCAGTGAAGGGGTTAATAATAACATTCCTGGTGGGCTAGGGCAGTGAAGGGGTTAATAATAACATTCCTGGTGGGTTAGGGCAGTGAAAGAGTTAATAATAACATTCCTGGTGGGTTAGGGCAGTGAAAGGGTTAATAATAACATTCCTGGTGGGCTAGGACAGTGAAGGGGTTAATAATAACATTCCTGGTGGGCTAGGGCAGTGAAGGGCTTATTATTAATAAAATTCCTGGTGGGCTAGGGCAGTGAAGGGGTTAATAATAACATTCCTGGTGGGCTAGGGAAGTGAAGGGGATAATAATAACATTCCTGGTGGGCTAGGGCAGTGAAGGGGTTAATAATAGCATCCCTGGTGGGCTAGGGCAGTGAAGGGGTTAATAATAACATTCCTGGTGGGCTAGGGCAGTGAAGGGGTTAATAATAACATTCCTGGTGGGTTAGGGCAGTGAAGGAGTTAATAATAACATTCCTGGTGGGTTAGGGCAGTGAAAGGGTTAATAATAACATTCCTGGTGGGCTAGGACAGTGAAGGGGTTAATAATAACATTCCTGGTGGGCTAGGGCAGTGAAGGGCTTATTATTAATAAAATTCCTGGTGGGCTAGGGCAGTGAAGGGGTTAATAATAACATTCCTGGTGGGCTAGGGAAGTGAAGGGGATAATAATAACATTCCTGGTGGGCTAGGGCAGTGAAGGGGTTAATAATAACATTCCTGGTGGGCTAGGGCAGTGAAGGGGTTAATAATAACATTCATGGTGGGCTAGGGCAGTGAAGGGGCTAATAATAACATTCCTGGTGGGTTAGGGCTGTGAAGGGGTTAATAATAACATTCCTGGTGGGCTAGGGCTGTGAATGGGTTAATGATATAATTCCTGGTGGGCTAGGGCAGTGAAGGGGCTAATAATAACATTCCTGGTGGGTTAGGGCAGTGCTAGTTACATCATTAATAATGTCATCATTCATAATAACTTCTTACAACAGTGAAAGGATAGTCAGGGCCATTTTAATACCTTAGTGGGCCCAGTTCAAATGTTTCCTAAGTGCCCCCCCCCCCCATAAATGAATGCCCCTTTAAGTAGCCCCAACATACTGCCCCCCGCCCCTTCAGGCACCATCAATATACAGTATATTACATACAACTAACAAAAACTAAGTTCTACTTACCTAGCCCTGTGCACAAGGAGCTGTCTGCAGGTTTCGGCTGTAGTCATGTCCGGTTCGGTGCTCATCACGTCTCCCTGTCGCAGACATCACTAGCCGAAGCCTGTGCTCCATCATTCAACTCTATCTGCGTCCTAGGGTTGCAGATAAAGTTGAAATCTGTACCTGCCACAGCAAAACAGCACCCTGAATGTGGATCAACTGAGGGGATCCCAGATACCATAGATGGATGCACCACCTGCCCTATGTTTACAGTGGCCCCGGGGTTCATGGTGATATTCCAAGTGGACTAGGGCAGTGAAGGGGTTACTACCTATAAGAAACGCTGAAGGCCTCGGATTCACTTGGATAACACAATCTCAGTATAATCAATGAGAGACCCCGGAGAGAGGAAACAGGGGATGGGGTCAGAGAAACAGAATACTTATTAGACTCCCCTGTGGCTCCCTGGACCCCTGAGCGGGCCGCTATACGTTCACCCTGATTTTATTCCTTTAATGGGTCCAGTCAGTCAAAAAAGTTTAAGTAAAGTTTTTCTTAGTTTTGTACAAAAGGGCAGGAAAGGTTAAGACTTCCTGCCAAGATGCAGCAGAATCAACGTAAAGCCGGCCAGGACCTATCCTGCGTGCCCAGATCTCCGCGCCTGTGCTGCTAATCACCATATTGTCTGTTCCCCATACGTTGCGTTTTACAGCTTTATGCTTGGACACAGATTTTTTATGAACTTTTTGTTATTGCCGTTCCTATAATTTTATAGTCGGCCCTTCGTTGTATTTACCCCCCACTGTTTATTGTATTATTACAAGTAACAAAGAAGAGCTGGCAAATTTTTGGGTCTATGTATACCCCACCGCTAAGTACAGACAGATGGGCGAACTTCCCATAGATTCATTCAGCTTTGGCTTCAGTTGGCTCGAGCCCTTGAGTCTAGTTCGTTAAAAACGGAATAATTTGGGATATTCGTGTCGAACCCGACTCTTGACAGACCAGTTAGCCCATCGCTAGCACAGACCGCACCCCCATTAAAGGAGACCTAATTTTTTTTTTGAAAAAACAATTGAATACAAATACAAATGAGCTTTATTAGCATGACCGAAGAAAAACATTTGGTGTTGCCAAAGCAAGAATCGTTGGGGGTGGGGGAAGGGGTTGGGTGTGGGCTGGGGGTTCGTATGTTTTTCTTGTTTGGGACATGTGGGTATGGGTGGGCGTGAGGTGGGCGGGTGATGGAGGGGCTTAAAGGTCTTTGGATGGTGGGTGTGGGGTTTAATAGTCTTTGGAGTCTCATCTTCCTCTTGTTTGGTGGCAGATGGACACGTATTGGACAGCGGTCTCCACCGTGGCCTCTTCTTCCAGTAGGATGTAGAGTTTCCTCTTCTCGTCTGCAGATGTGGGCAGAGAGTCTTTATGTGATCTCTCAAGCCCAATTGCAGACCTCAGCAGGGACCCTGGGACATGTGATGTCATCCAAAGGCCGTGAGAGGCCTGAAGAAGATGCCGGGGGACTGTTGGAAGCCCAGGAGATAAGAGGCAAGGCGGGTATAACTGTTTGACATCTTTACTCATCTTTTCTGGGCCTCCAGTTGTAAGATAATACCCCAATGTATAATAGTGTTTTGTGGGTGATGAACCCCAAAAGTTTTGGGTTCAGGTTCAAAACTTTTTTGAAAATTTGGGTCAAATCTGGCTTTATCTGAATCGGTTTGCTCATGCCTATTCAGGGCTGTAGGAGGAGGCATTTGAGTTACCCAAAGGTCTTTAGATTTATTGAGGGTTGGCATTAGACAATACGTACGACTTGCACCCCTATAACTCGGTCTGTGACTAAGTCACTGCAATCCATGGAAACAATTCTCTGCAGAATATGAAGCCGTATAACAGTAATATGAAAACAATGCAACAATAATAAAACCATAGTTACTGTATAAATTGACCTTCAGAAGTGTGAGTCTTGGCAAAGCCTCACCAGAGATCCGACTTGAGATGTGTCCAGCTCCTCCGCCCTAAGAACAATGTGGATGAACACAACAAAATCCTTAAAGCCGTCCGTATCATACCACTACACTGCAACGATGAGCGGGATACCGTAAGTCACGCCAAGTCCATGGTCATAGTAAAGGGGGAGAGAAAAATAAAAACATAAAAACATAATAGATAAAACATTCACAACAGTAAGGGATTGTTTTCTAATAATGGAGCCAAGTGGGAACAGAGTGCAAGAAGATGAAAAACTTACTGAAAGTTCGTGGAAAAACAAGTCCGGAGGTCGTAATAGAATTTGTGGTGTGAAAGAATCCATTGTAGTCATCTATTAGATTCTCTCGGTATGGGGGGGGGGGGGGGGGGTTCGGGCTTCACTCTCCATCTGGTACCCGATTTTGGAGTGCAGATGTCTACCGTGTCTGTTGGTCTTATTTCCATACTATTGGGTCTTAAAGGGATAGTCCCATCTTGGAGTATTATGGCAGATGTTGGAAAAGTTTGCGTCCTATGCCTATCTCCAGAATGGGGGGGGGTCTGTTGACTCCTGACCCATCTGGTAATGGGGCCAGTTGGAGATAAAAGAATGGCTGAGCTTCTGTGTTTCCAATAGAAGAATGAAGTGATTGGCATCTATGTCCGGAGCGTACGGTACAATCCATATGGGAAGACTCTGCAGGTTCTATGGAGCACTAGAAGAGAACTGGTTGGGCCTAACTTGTTTATCACTGACTGAAGAGAAGCTTTGGAAGACTCTTCTCCAGTGGCGTAACTACCGTGGTAGCAGTGATAGCGGCTACCATAGGGCTCGGGACATTAGGGGGCCCAGTGACAGCCGCTATCGCTGTGTTTTTTTTTTTTAATAGGCAGTTTAATAGGCTGTTATGGGACCTATTTACTTACCGATCCTGGCTGGGCCGGGATCGGTAAGTGACACCGCGGGCCCCACAAAGACTATTATTATACTGGGGGGTCTTTGCAGACCCCCGAGTATAATGATCGGAAGCCCGGGAGAGGTAAGAAACATAAAAAAACCACTGTTACTTACCTCTCCACGATCCGGGCAGGCCTCAGGCCTAGTTGTCTGACGTCTCTGATGTCACATGAACCGGCCTGCGTCCCGGGTCATGTGACATCCGACGTCATTGAAGAAGGACGACAGCGGAGGCCGACAGCATAGGAGCCGGGGGACAGGTAAGAAACAGTAGTTTTTTATGTATTTATTTTATGTTTTTATTATTAATAATTGTTCGTGGGTGTCCACAGTGGAGCATACTACTGAGTGCAAGGGCCACTAAGGGACATAATACTGTGTGCAGGGACCACTATGGGACATAATACTGTGTGCAGGGGCCACTATGGGGGATAATACTGTGTGCAGGAGCCACTATGGGGGATAATACTGTGTGCAGGGGCCACTATGGGGCATTATACTGTGTGCAGGGGCCACTATGGGGGATAATACTGTGTGCAGGGGCCACTATGGGGGATAATACTGTGTGCAGGGGCCACTATGGGGGATAATACTGTGTGCAGGGGCAACTATGGGGAATAATACGGTGTGCAGGGGCCACTATGGGGCATAATACTGTGTGCAGGGGCCACTATGGGGGATAATACTGTGTGCAGGGGCAACTATGGGGAATAATACTGTGTGCTGGAGCCACTAAGGGACATAATACTGTGTGCAGGGGCCACTAAGGGACATAATACTGTGTGCAGGGGCCACTATGGGACATAATACTGTGTGCAGGGGCGACTATGGGACATAATACTGTGTGCAGGGGCCACTAAGAGATATAATACTGTGTGCAGGGGCCACTATGGGACATAATACTGTGTGCAGGGGCCACTATGGGGGACAATACTGTGTGCAGGGGCCACTATGGGACATAATACTGTGTGCAGGGGCCACTAAGGGACATAATACTGTGTGCAGGGGCCACTATGGGGCATAATACTGTGTGCAGGGGCCACTATGGGGGATAATACTGTGTGCAGGGGCCACTATGGAGCATAATACTGTGTGCAGGGGACACTAAGGGACATAATACTGTGTGCAGGGGCCACTAAGGGACATAATACTGTGTGCAGGGGCCACTATGGAGCATAATACTGTGTGCAGGGGACACTAAGGGACATAATACTGTGTGCAGGGGCGACTATGGGACATAATACTGTGTGCAGGGGCCACTAAGAGATATAATACTGTGTGCAGGGGCCACTATGGGACATAATACTGTGTGCAGGGGCCACTATGGGGGACAATACTGTGTGCAGGGGCCACTATGGGACATAATACTGTGTGCAGGGGCCACTAAGGGACATAATACTGTGTGCAGGGGCCACTATGGGGCATAATACTGTGTGCAGGGGCCACTATGGGGGATAATACTGTGTGCAGGGGCCACTATGGAGCATAATACTGTGTGCAGGGGACACTAAGGGACATAATACTGTGTGCAGGGGCCACTAAGGGACATAATACTGTGTGCAGGGGCCACTATGGGGCATAATACTGTGTGCAGGGGCCACTATGGGGGATAATACTGTGTGCAGGGGCCACTATGGAGCATAATACTGTGTGCAGGGGACACTAAGGGACATAATACTGTGTGCAGGGGCCACTATGGGACATAATACTGTGTGCAGGGGCCACTATGGGACATAATACTGTGTGTAGGGGGCCACTATGGGGCATAATACTGTGTGTAGGGGGCCACTAAGGGACATAATACTGTGTGTAGGGGGCCACTAAGGGACATAATACTGTGTGCAGGGGCCACTATGGGACATAATACTGTGTGCAGGGGCCACTAAGGGACATAATACTGTGTGCAGGGGCCACTATGGGACATAATACTCTGTGCAGGGGCCACTAAGGGACATAATAGTGTGTGCAGGGGCCACTATGGGACATAATACTGTGTGCAGGGGCCACTATGGGACATAATACTCTGTGCAGGGGCCACTAAGGGACATAATAGTGTGTGCAGGGGCCACTATGGGACATAATACTATGTGCAGGGGCCACTAAGGGACATAATACTGTGTGTAGGGGCGACTAAGGGACATAATAGAGTGCGCAGGAATGCGGAGGAGGAGGTCAGTCAAGGTCTTTGGCGTCGGTTGGGGGCCCCATGTCAAAAGCGCCACGGGGCCCCGCCATTCCTAGTTACGCCACTTCTCTTCTCATTGGCGGGACTAGAACTACAACTGTGCATGCAGGGGTCTATTTTAATCTTTATTATGAGAGCCCCCTCTATTTCAAAGTACAACACTGTATACCAAGGATTGGTCATAGATACCAAATTATGGTTGGATTGGATCTCATGCTGATGGCATCTGATGGATAATCCAACCATCACGATAAAGAACGATTGGTTACTCGCCATGCCTGGCACACAGCTCCCACCCTACTCCTTAAAGGGGTTGTCTGGCCCTAAATCAAATTTTTATACAGATGACCAATCCACAGGACAGGTCATAAGTATGTGATCTATCAAGGACCGACATTCGGACCCTGCACAAATCATCTGTTCTAGTACCGTCGTCCATTGCATCGTGGTTTTGGGAAGTGACATTACATGGACATATTAGATTAACCCTCCCACAATCCTTGTTCGTCTGGCAGATAAGTAGTCCTGGATTTGTGGGGCATTCCCTTATCCCATTCAAATTCTGAAACGAACAAAGTGTACATGATTTATGGAAGTTTTCGGCAGGATAGTCATTGACCAAATGAGTTCGTATGGATAAAGATAGGTGACTATCGTGAGATTCATATTGACAAAATTTTCCGGTTTCATCCATCTGTTTAGTTTCGTCCTGAACTTTGTTGAATAAACTAGAAATGCAATGATTGCCTTATGGGGTCTCTTTAGACCCCAGAGTATAAAAAGTGGCTACATGGAATCTCAGGGGAGGTGCAAAAACATAACTCCTCCTCTATTGGTCTCCCTTATGGCTTCCAGATCTTCCTCCAGAGCTTCCTGGCCTCATCCAAACTCCTGGTGATGGCACGTTCCCTAGTGGCTTGCTGAGGACTATTGTTGGCCCTCAGTGTTTCTTGGGACGTCACTATGGAGGGACAAGAGGACCCTAAGGGAGCGTTGGATGCCACATGGGAGCTCAGTAAAGGTGATGGAACGTGAGTATACAGTATGTGCTTATTATGTTTCCACAAATCCCTGGGCTTCACCCAAAAAATCCCTATTATTCTCCAGGGTCTCTTCAGTGATTTGTGGGTAACAGAACACAAAAGTTTCAGGTCGAGTCAGAACATTTGGAAAGTTCTGCTCGAATACGGTGTGACGGTATAGACAGTTCAGCATATCTAATGGAGATGAGGTGACATGCTGGAAGCCCGATGACAGAGAACCCCTTTATTGTTCCAGTTGACATTGGCTTTATTTAATTTCGGGCACAATCTCTTCCACCCTTCCAGATATCAGGGCCAGGTGGTGGAGGACGAAACTTCCATGGTAGGTTCCGGTTCCCATGTGTTGGAATTACGTTAGAAAGTTGGCAACGGAGAAACTGTTTTGCTTGTTGAGCACAAGAACAGAAGGACGTCCTCGGAGAGTGGCCAAGGCCTCGGCTTATCATTGGCAGAAGAGGCGAATCCCAGCCATTGTCATGTGGATTCGGAGGAGTCTTCACATGGACAGAGATAAGAGGCTCTTTGATGTCGGCCGCTACTGACTCTGTGACTTTTGCCAGATGAATTGTGATCCTGGATCCAGATATCTGTCTCTGTGTTTTAAGCTGGAAAAAAGCTCTAGCCATAAGTCACTGTTCACACCTGACTGACAGCGACTGTTCAGTGGATACAGATATTACTATACAGCCTCAGTACATAACATGCAGTGATTATTGGATTTTTCCATTTAGCACCATTTTTGCAGATCTTCTATTTTGAGCCTTTATAATTTGAACGACTTTTACAACATTTCTGCCTGATGTGGTTCACCGGTTATCATTTTTAAAGGGAAGGTTTTACCCCAAAATTGCCTGTTCTTTAAACTAACTTTTTACATGAAACATATTTTTAATAGTTTAATTTTCAATGTCGCGATCAATGTTTAGAAAAAAAGTACTAGATTCTGCAATTTTCATTCTGACCACAGAGAACTAAATGATCCTGAAGTCCTTCTTTTCTTTTTAGTTGCTATGACTCCCAGTATCTTTTCTGTCTGCTATGAGCTTGTATGTGATCTTTTCTTATAATATATTACTGTATTATCATGGTGGGACTATTAAAGGGTTATCTTATATCTTATCTTATGACAAATAATGTGTCAATTCTCTAGGGGAAAAGAGAAAACAAAAAACGGGATGGAATTGGAGCGCCACAGGATGGAATCCAAGAAAAACCAAAATTTAAATAAATTAATATTCATTTATTGGTTCCGAAAAGACAGGCAGAGGGTGGCTATGCGTTTCGACGCTGGATCGGAGTCTTCTTCAGGCCACTATAAAACAAGAACAATAAATTCTCTAGGGGATTTTTTTTTTTTTTTGCAGCAGTCACCTCATTTACATCACAAACAGGATTACAATAGAAGATAACACCTCTATAGATAACACTACTGAATCATGATTACATCCACTACTGATATTTGATGATGTCACAATTTATCTATACCCCTTCATTGACTATTGCTGTAAAGCAGATCACTAAATGCTGTTAACAGAGCAGAGATGGCCGTCACCACAATCATGTACAGAAAATAGAATAAAAAAAAAACAAAACTACACTCAGAAAATAAAAACAGATTAGAAAAAAAGTGAAAGTCTGGTTTTAATAAATATTGATTAGTTTTTTTTAAACATTTTTACAGTACGTGTTATGGTGACCATTCAGAGATAAAATGTTGAATTCAGCTCTGCTACATCAGACAGATGATCAATAGGGAGTCAGATTTGTTACAAATTTTGTAAAATTTTTGGGTTTGGCCATACCCAGCATTTTTCACGTTTGCCACCCTTGTATCATCATGAAGAGACCCCAGAATATAATAATTTGAGGACCAGGGGAGGTGCGGAAAAATAAGAAACCTCTCCTGGGCTCCCTTGTGGCATCCATTAGTTGTTCCTGGGCCTCTTCTGGCACCATGGATGATGTCAGCATACCTGGGGAATCATTGCGGTCTGTGATTGGACCTCAGTGGTCATGGGGGGGCGTGTCAACCACTGAGGTCCAATCACAGACCTTAGCGATCACTCAGGAGTCTGGAAGAGGCCTGGGAGCAAACACTGGATACTGTCCGAGGCTAGGGGAGGTGGCTATCAACCGCCCGGGTCTCCATGTATTATACTTGAAGAGATTCTGGACTATAATAATATCACTTTCGGTTGACAAATTTGGTAATATTGTGAATAGGTGCTACACAAATCTCATGAGGTTCTTCCATCCCCAAAGATTAGATAACAAGACTTTTAATATCCCCATCACCCTGTACGGGAGACTAAAGCAGTTTATACCGTCACATGTGGAGGGTTTTACAGACTAAACCACAGTCTCACGTATGATTTTCGTTAAAAAATTGCACAATTCTATAATTTTCTCAGTAAGTCCTTACTGCGAACTAAACAAATCCTAATGATTCATAGTAAGGAATCAAAGTGAGTGTAATGAGCCAATAAATCCTTCTCCGGCCGAAGACACTTTTATTTCATTAATTCTTATTGTTGTAAACAGGAAATTAGAACTTCAGACAATTGAAACCAGGACGTTACCATTTCCAAGGATTCTGGGAGTCACGTGACCTTCCTTTAGGAGTTCAGTTCTGTGGTCTGCGTTGGTTTAAGTCATGGTATTGAGTTACGGGAGATCAGATACACGTAATGAATACAATCTCGGGGGCCAGAACGAGGCGCGAGAGGGTCTTCTCAGAATAGTCAATTATCTAAGACCAAAAAGTTTTCAATGTAAACACAATCCTCCTCCTTGGCCTCATACACATGGCTGCCATGTCTGAAGACATCTGGGATCTGCTGCCTCGGATACACTCAACATTTAGGAAGATTGCCTGCCCATGGGTAAGAATAATATTCATTCTTTTGCACATTTTTGTCTAAGTAAACAATTACCCCCAATTTTTCCACCTGACCATCCCCTTTAATAATAAGGGTGGGGGATTCCCTCTCTATTCCCTGACTCCATTTAGTTTTCATGAAGTCTTTCCCAGGTCTCAAACCCAAGTCCTTGTGTATGAGGGGCAGGCATCTTAATAGATGAACCATAAAAACCATAAAAATTTCAACAATAAGTTTCCGTACGTGGATGGGCGAACGTCCGAAGATTTGTTTGGATGAAGTGATTCTCAGATAGAACCGGATGTGATATTATTATACTCTGCAGTCTCTCCAGATCCCAGGGTGTAATAGGTAGTGACTAGGGTTGAGCGATCGGGATTGGGAAAGATCGGATCCTGATCGGTGATTGAGCAAATTTCACGATCGGGATCGGCTGGAAAATGATTGGAAATCGGATTTTGAAATCTCAAGATCGGCTCAACCCTAAAGATGACTTTTCCCATAGAGAAGCATTGACTGGGGTTGAGCGATTGGGATCGGGGAAGATCGGATTCCGATCGGCGATCGACCAAATTTTACAATCGCGATTGGCTGGAAAATCATCAGAAATTGGATTTTAAAATCGATCCTGAAATCTCAAGATCGGCTCAACCCTAGTGGAGACCCAGGGGAGGTATAAAAAATAATAAACAGTTATACTCACCTTCCTTCACCTCTTTCAGGCCTCGTCGTGGTGTTTGGCGATCTGTGTCTTCCTCCTTTGGGCGTGTCACATCATAGAACGGTACCAGGGTCTAGGGCTCTTCTATGGCATCATGTGTACAGGGTCACTGCTGAGGCCAGAGCGCCCAGAAGAGGAAGACACAGATAGCTGGACTCCGTAACCAGGCCCTTTTAAAGAAGACCTTTCACCACATCCACCAATTCCAACCCTTTGCATCCTGCAATAGACATGACTCTGCTGATTCTGGCACAGTTGGATTTTTTTTCTCTATCCCCCACCATTCCTGAGCAATCGGTGTTGTTAGCTTTGAGCACAATTAGGCTCTTTGCAGTCATGTGGGCGGTCCATGTCTATCTGCTCCAGCCAAGGACCTCCCACCTGACCCTAGAGAGTATAATTGTCTTGAAAGTATCAGAAGTGATTACTCAGGAATGGTGGGGGCTAGAGAAAAAATTCCAACTGCGCCAGAATCATTGTATTACCACCTATTGAAGTAGTCAGAGTTGGTGGAGATGGTGGAAGATCCTCTTAAAAGTAACTAGTAAATACTGCAAAACACTACATATATACATATCTCTCCTTGGTTACTTTACTTCGGTCGCTTCTTCTAAACAGAACTGTAGTTGATTATTTTCACAAAACCAAGACATTAGCTCAGCAGACATCATTGCTTTAAATCAACATCATAGCAGTGACCTTTAAAAGTCTTCATCTTGATCAATCCCACCCATAAAGTCTTTCTTAGAATTCAGTTCCACAGCTAGAGTTACATGGGGGTGCAGAACTAGTCATTGCTCCTGGTCCCTGGGGGGAGGGGTGTCCAATGGCACATAAGAAGACACCAGTATTATCAATGGCACATGGCAGCCCTGTTACCGATTTTGCAATGGGGCTTTAATTGGATCAGTCCTAACCAACACTTCTCGTGGTAGGTAGCTGAGCCTGTCTCATGTGCGGCCCTCTGTATGTAAACAGCGCAGTGTCTTATGAGGAACAGATTGTGGTTTCTGGCAATGGCTCGTGTTTATATGTGATGTCACCTCGACATTACAAAACCCTCTCTAGAGCTTAATATCGCTCTTCCATCTATTGTTACCATTGTGTTACTGCTGGAAGACTCGCAACCCACTCTGCGGACGAAAGACAAAACCATTAGGATTAGAATTGTCCCCTTACTGTTAGAAACATCACAAGATGGGTTTCCAGGAACCATAATAGGGCCGTAGATAATAGGGTTGTAGATAATAGGGTCATAGATAATAGGGTCATAGATAATAGGCTCGTAGATAATAGGCTCGTAGATAATAGGGTCGAAAAGTGAAGGAAGATGATGAGGATGAAAAACGTGGAGAAGAGCGAGAGCTTCTATAGAGGTGCTGAGCTGAGGAAATGGACACATCCAACCAGATAGTTGTGTGATATGAGATAAGTCAGTAGTCACTGAAAGTAGAAAGAATAGTTTCTGAAATAATTGTAATGTTTCAATGTTTTGCTAAGAATCAATAATGTATGCACAGTTAATAATCTTTGTAATATATTTAGTTACAGAAAACAGCTTCCTCTGAGATCTATATACACCCTGGTCATTGTACACTCCCTATACTGGACCATTGTACTCTCCCTATACCTGGCATTGGACATTCCCTATACCTGGCCATTGTACTCTCCCTATACCTGGTTATTGTACTCTCCCTATACCTGGTTATTGTACACTCCTTATACCTGGTTATTGTACTCTCCCTATACCTGGCCATTGTACTCTCCCTATACCTGGTCATTGTACCCTCCCTATACCTGGCCATTGTACCCTCCCTATACCTGGTTATTGTACACTCCTTATACCTGGCATTGTACTCTCCCTATACCTGGCCATTGTACTCTCCCTATACCTGGCCATTGTACTCTCCCTATACCTGGCCATTGTACACTCCCTATACTGGACCATTGTACTCTCCCTATACCTGGCATTGGACATTCCCTATACCTGGCCATTGTACTCTCCCTATACCTGGTTATTGTACCCTCCCTATACCTGGCCATTGTACTCTCCCTATACCTGGTTATTGTACCCTCCCTATACCTGGCCATTGTACTCTCCCTATACCTGGGCATTGTACTCTCCCTATACCTGGCCATTGTACTCTCCCTATACCTGGCCATTGTACTCTCCCTATACCTGGCCATTGTACTCTCCCTATACCTGGCCATTGTACTCTCCCTATACCTGGGCATTGTACCCTCCCTATACCTGGCCATTGTACTCTCCCTATACCTGGGCATTGTACCCTCCCTATACCTGGCCATTGTACTCTCCCTATACCTGGGCATTGTACCCTCCCTATACCTGGCTATTGTACACTCCTTATACCAGACCATCGTACCCTCCCTATACCTGGCCATTGTACTCTCCCTATACCTGGCCATTGTACTCTCCCTATACCTGGCCATTGTACTCTCCCTATACCTGGGCATTGTACTCTCCCTATACCTGGCCATTGTACTCTCCCTATACCTGGCCATTGTACTCTCCCTATACCTGGGCATTGTACTCTCCCTATACCTGGGCATTGTACCCTCCCTATACCTGGCCATTGTACTCTCCCTATACCTGGCTATTGTACACTCCTTATACCAGACCATCGTACCCTCCCTATACCTGGCCATTATACTCTCCCTATACCTGGCCATTGTACCCTCCCTATACCTGGCCATTATACTCTCCCTATACCTGGTCATTGTACCCTCCCTATACCTGGTCATTGTACCCTCCCTATACCTGGCTGTTGTACCCTCCCTATACCTGGTCATTGAACACCCCCTATACAGGACCATTGTACACCCCCTATACCTGGTCATTGTACACCCCCTATACCTGGTCATTGTACACCCCCTATACAGGACCACTGTACCCTCCCTATACCTGGCCCCTATACTCCATGTGCCTCACATTAATAACAGTTAACCCCATCATATCCCTCACATTAACACCTGTGTGCCCCATATAAGGGTTACTAATATGTGAGACACATGGGGGTACTAATAAAAGACCTTAATTATGAAGATACCTAATTATTACCTCCATATGTCCCACATATCAGTACCTCTTATGTGAGGCACACAGGGGGTTAATGTGAGGGACATGATGGGGTTACCTGCTATTACTATGATCCCCTTGGAGTTACTAAGCTGTAATGCACAGGACCAGACTTTTTATCTGCAATGGTGGATCCCCCTCGGCTTATATTCGAGTCAATAAGTTTTCCCAGTTTTTTGTGGTAAAAGTAGTGGCCTCGATGTATATTCAGGTCAGCTTATACTCGAGTATATATGTATATACACTGTTGGCCAAAAGTATTGGCCCCCTGCAATTCTGTCAGATAATACTCGTGTTCTTCCAGAAAATGATCACAAGCACAAACTCTTTGGTAATATCTTCATTTATTTTGCTTGCAATGAAAAAACACAAAAGAGAATGAAAAAAAAAAGTCAAATCATTGATCATTTTACACAAAACTCCAAAACTGGTCCGGACAGAAGTATTGGCGCCCTCAGCCTAATACTTGGCAGCACAACCTTTAGACACAATAACTGCACACAACCGCTTCCGCTAACCAGCAATGAGTTTCTTACAAGGCTCTGCTGGAATCTTAGACCATTCTTCTTTGGCAAACTGCTCGCGGTCCCCCCTGAGATGTGAAGGGGGCCTTCTCCAAACTGCCATCAAGAGATCTCTCCCCCTCCCCCACAGGTGTTCTATGGGATTCAGGGCTGGACTCATTGCTGCCACTTTACAAGTCTCCAGGGCTTTCTCTCACCACCATTTTCTAGTGCTGACCTGAAGTGTGTTTTGGGTCCTTGTCCTGCTGGAAGAGCCCTGACCTCTGAGGGAGACCCAGCTTTCTCACACTGGGCCCTACATGATGCTGCACAATGTGTTGGTCGTCTTCAGACTTCATAATGCCATGCACACGGTCAAGCAGTCCAGTGCCAGAGGCAGCAAAGCAACCCCAAAACATCAGGGGACCTCCGCCATGTCTGACTGTAGGGGGCGTCTTCTTTTCTTTGAAGGCCTCTTTTTTTCCTGTAAACTCTATGTTGAGGCCTTTTCCTACTTTTGTCTCATCTGACCAGAGAACATTCTTCCAGAACGGTTTTGGCTTTCTCAGGTAAATTTTGGCAAACTCCAGCCTGGCTTTTTTCTGTCTCTGGGTAAGAAGTGGGGTCTTCCTGGGTCTCCTACCATACAGTCCCTTCTCATTCAGACGCTGACGCTGGATAGTACGGGTTGACACTGTTGTACCGTCGGACTGCAGGGCAGCTTGAACTTGTTTGGATGTTAGTCGAGGTTCTTTATCCGCCATCCGCACAATCTTGCGTTGAAATCTCTCGTCAATTTCTCTTTTGTGTCCACATCTAGGGAGGTTAGCCACAGCGCCATGGGCTTTACACTTCTTGATGACACTGCGCACGGTAGACACAGGAACATTCAGGTCTTTGGAGATGGACTTGTAGCCTTGAGATTGCTCATGCTTCCTCACAGTTTTGCTTCTCAAGTCCTCAGACAGTTCTTTGGTCTTCTTTCTTTTCTCCATGCTCAATGTGGTCACACAAGGACACAGGACAGAGGTGGAGTCAACTTTAATCCATTTCAACTGGCTGCAAGTGTGATTTAGTTATTGCCACCACCTGTTAGGTGCCTCAGGTAAGTAACAGGTCCTGTTAATTACACAAATTAGAGAAGCATCACATGATTTTTCAAACAGTGCCAATACTTTTGTCCACCTCCTTTTTTATGTTTGGTGTGGAATTATATCCAATTTGGCTTTTTGACAATTCTTTTTGTGGTTTTCCATTGAAGACAAATTAAATGAAGATAATACCAAAGAATTTGTGATTGCAATCATTTTCTGGAAGAAACTGAGTATTATCTGACAGAATTGCAGGGGTGCCAATACTTTTGGCCAACACTATATATATATAAAATCTAAAAATTTACATTTCAAAAAGAACAGTATTCGATCAATTCTTACGCTAGGTTCACACTTACAATATGGTTCTCGGGCGCTTAAAGCGATTACTTGTGCACACCATGGGGACCCCATTAAACTATAATGGGGTCCCCATGGTTTCTGCATGGGTTTCAGTATAAAACGTCCTCCTTATGACTGGAATCTGCGGTGGAGTCTTTTACGGAGACTTCAGTGCAAGTGTGAACTTATCCTTAGACACCTTTGCTCCTTTTGCTACAATATGGCCAGTTTCCCATGATTGTATTGGGGCACCTACATTCCGGAACCAAGTGAGGAGGTGAAAGGTAGTCTGTTGTGGTGACAAAGGCAACATTATTTCCCTTGAATCCATCCTATAGCCGTCGGGCCTGTTCTCCCACAACATTCCTCTTGTAGTAAGATCTGGTCATGTCTCCTTAGACCCTTCCTTGCGATTCCTTACCAACAATAAATAACATTATTTTTGACCGGTCTGTGACGTTATCTGATCCGGGGCTTTCCACTTCAAGGTTACACAAGTTTTCATTAGAAGACACAAGACATGAGAAAGAAAGTCACTTCCATCAGCTTAGCATTGGCCTGGAAATTATTTACATGACTAAATCCTTCACAATGGGATACTGAGACCACCCTAAGGAACAGACTGTGTAGTTCAATGTAACTGTGGCCTTGGACAAGGCATGAAATATCGTTGTGTTGTCTTGTAGGGTCCTGCCAACAAGCTATTTTGCTAGATGAATAAACACTGGAGTCTTTCTGTGCACGCCCCACGATGGGATTCAAGTGCATTATTTATATGCAATTCGATGACCCCCATTTATTGTGCTGGAGTATTTGTTATGACGATGGCTCCTAGTGAAAATTAGGACTTTACTTACTTAAGACGTAGCCCCTTCTCCTATGTATTGGGTTTCTCCGTCAACCATAAACCGAGCTGCGTGTCTGGGACGACAGCGAGGATTTCGCACAATGTTTTACTCTTCATCGATGACATGAAAGAGAATTGGCCCGGAGAAATAAGAGCGCGAAGCCAAATCTGTGTCTCCTGGGTAAGAACTGAAGAGACAGCCATGAATGGGAAAGAGTAAACATGGAACAGGGTGAAAACTTACGAAAACCAACCAAAGTGATTCATATAGCAAAGTGCATAGTCAGGAGTAGAGACGAGCGGACCGGTTCATAACAAGTCTGGTTCATAACAAATTTTCAAAAAATCTCCGGTTTGGTAAGACTGATATTTTTGGGATTTGCCACTACTGTAGTCTAGGGTCTCTCAGACTCTAGAATGTAAGATGTGAAAGCATAGGGGAGGTGCAACAAAATAATAAGCACTGATACTCTCTTCCCTTACCTTGTCTGGGCTCTCTTGTGACATCTGGTGCATGTTCTCCACCATCTTTGGTGCTCTTATGGCATCTTCCTTGTCATCAGAGGTCCCAGGTGACCACTACTGGACTGTGATTGGGCCACAGAGAACTTAGTGGGTGTCAGGTCCCAAAAAGAAACTGCTGGGAAAACCTTGTGAATATTTGCAAAATGGATCTCGTATGGTTTGGCCAGTTCCAATCAGGAGTGGTCTAAAGATGGATAATAAGCCGAAGTCCAGTGGAGGTGAAGTAAAATAAATACGGGTATTCAACTTCCCTCATGTCATCCAGTGCAGATTGTCTGGTGTCTTTGGTCCTCTTTGGGCCGCTTCTGTGATGTCATGGTCCCCAAACAGTGGTTGGTTGGAAGCCAAATGGAGAAGCAGTGCTAGAACTAACATGAGACCAGACTTGGAACGTGAAACGAGCCATACCTGGAGCATGGACACCAAGAACAGACTAGGAGCTAGAACCAGAAGTACAGATCCAAGCAGAACTAAGCACATGGATAGGCTGGAGCTTGGAGTCAGGACTGAAATGGGGAGCAAAGACTGGAACAAGGCCTCAAAACAAGGATGTGGTCACAACGCAAGGAGCAAGATAGAACAGGGACTCAAAATGAGGACAGGATCAGGATACAGGTTGGTGGTCTAGAACAGAAACAAGGGTTATCACAAGGACAATAGTAACCAAAGGTTCAAGACAGGAACATCAATAATAGCTAGAAGTCAGCTAGTATAGGAAGAATAAATCAGAAGGACTTGGAATCTGAGATTGACTTGACTTAACAATAACAATTCAGAAAAAATGGGGACTTGAACAGTCCACCAGGATCAAATGGCATCTTGGCAGAGAAGAGAGGTGAGCAGTAGAGTATACGGAGCAGTTCATGGCAGGTACATGTCTTCTATTGATAACTCTCCTCCATATAATGTGTTATCAAATAGTGTAGCTATATCATTGACCACAGACGTCTTCACTTGGGTGGAATCATGTGATGTGGAGCAATCTGCCCATTCCTAAATCTTCACAAGGTAAAATAAGAGACTGTATGTATATATATATATATATATATATATATATATATATATATATATATATACCATAGAAGCAGACTAGGAAGCTACAATGGGGCACGTGGAGTTGGACCAGATCCGATTTTTCCCCATAGTACTGGACTGGAGATAGTTCCGTTGTTTATACCATAGACATTTTGATCTCCGAGATGAACCCTTTATGGCCATTACCCCAGGGATCCTTATAGTGCGTAGATACAAATGGCAGACAATGACACGGAGCATCCATCATCCCATCTCCTGGCTCTGGTAAACACACCGCACCCTTATGAGCCTGGAAGGAAAGTGTTTCCAGAGTCTCATGGCTTAGATAGTCAGGAACATTGGATCAGGCTTATCTGTGTCCTCCATGCTCTGCACTTCCTCTGGTCTTTCATCTGAGGCTTCCAGATACTCGGTATCTCTTCCCCACTGCTGGAATGTTCTTATCTGTCTATCCTCTTATCCTGAGTAAATCCCAGAGATCCCATCCACTAAAACATCTTTATCTCTATCACTACCCAGGGTGGCGACCTGTAATGTAAGACAAAGGCTGCGATATTCCATCTGACAATATTCAAAAACATCGAGAAAAACATTTATTTCAATGTACAAATGTTCAGTATAAGGTTCTGTCTGGTCAGTAACTGGACTTGGTCTTCCTTGAGCCTTGTTATCACCCCATGGTATTGGAGCCTCACCATCATCTTGGGCTGTATTTGTCATTTTTCCAATGATGGAAGGCAAAGGGTCAAAGGTCACACAAAATATTGATGGGATTTAGATTTCTCTTTTCTCCATTCACTTCATTTTGTTAATTAACCCTTCTATGCCTGAAAGCATTCTTACTTGCAGCATCCCCCCCTGCCTAAAACATTTGCACAATACTGTAGGTCACCAGTTACATGAAGCAGTACTTACTGCAGCCGAAAACAAACTATGTGGTACCTGAAGTGAGTTAAGTACCGAATCAGGCAGATCTGCTGATATGGAATCTAAAAGGGGAAGTCAATAAATCTATTATATGTCCAGGACAATAACAGGCGGCAATATTATGTGTATTATGTCACAGCTTTGTACAACTGCTTCATAGCTGTCTGTATTGTGACATCATAGTGGGCAGTATTATTACCTTATATCCATATATAGAATTATTGTTCTAATTTTTTCTAGGTAAAAAATATGCAAATCTATTCTCCAGGATGTAATTAGGAGAACAGTGCACTCTGTATGCCGCCCTCTAGAGGGCAGCCCCATTAACATCATGCATGACTCAGTTAATAAGCCTACTATCATGATGCGGATTTATTTGCCAAATTAGTATTTCTATTCCAAAAGGATCACATTCCCAGCTATGGACAGCGCTGTTTCGGCCTTTTGGGCCTCGTCAGCATAGCGCAGGGATACTGATTTGGCAGAGTGAGAGACTATAGACCAGGGTCAGGGGATAATCATACACATTAGGGAGAGTGTGTGCCTACATAGGCGTACGGAGACTGACAACTCATTCCTGCTCCGCTAGGGACTCTGCCAAATCAGTATCCCTGCGCTATGTAATTAGGAGAACAGTGTTCTCTGTATGCCGCCCTCTAGAGGGCAGCATCCTTAACATCATGCATGAGGGCAGCATACAGAGGCACTGTTCTCCTAATTACATCCTGGAGAATAGATTTGCATATTTTTTACCCAGAATCCCTAGCGGAGCAGGAATGACTTGTAAGTCTCCGTACTGCCTATGTAGGCACACATTCTCCCTAATGTGTATGATTTAATTTTTCTAGCAATATTGGATCACTTTCAGGCCATTCTGGTCTAATTACAATCCTTCCTAGAGATTCCCATTCCTGACATGAGTCTAGTAATTATAGTCACTTATGTTTATCCTGTAATTGATGTCACGGCACGGGATTTGGCTCCGCCCCTCTTCTCACTTCCAAAAAGTTTTGCAGCAATTAATTGCGGATTTACATTAATTCCCGCTAGACGGAGCGATCTCCAACTTTGTGTCATCTGTATAATAAACATGAACGTGTTCGATCAGTAATGTCCATGGGCTTTATATGTTGGCAGGTGGAGATTCCCCAAAGAAAACACAAGACCTAAGGCAAAAATAAAACGGAATTAAAAAAGTTTTAGAAAATTACAAAAGTCTTGGAGCAAAAAGATCCCAATGGGACAAGAAATGGACCTTTGTGACAAAAATATCCATGGGCTTCTAGAAGGTATGACATCACAGATTCTCAGAAGGAGCTCACATGGTGCCAGACGACCAAGGGTGAAGCGAAGTGTAAGAAAATACAGCATGTATGGGGTGCCATGTGTATTCTGGGGGGTAGGATTAGTTGTTGGAGTAGTGGACATGGGGTCTCGCACACAGCTTCTGGGGAGCCTATATATTGTATATATTATATTCATATAGCCTCGCTGTTCAGGACCTGCAGAAATGGTCGCGGGATTTTATTGGTCAGTTTTGTTGTTCTTTTCTTTTCGTATATAACTCTATCTTCCCATCTGACTCTTTCTCCTATCTATCTATCTATCTATCTATCTATCTATCTATCTATCTATCTATCTCCTATCTATCTATCTATCTATCTATCTATCTATCTCCTATCTATCTATCTATCTATCTATCTATCTATCTCCTATCTATCTATCTATCTATCTATCTATCTATCTATCTATTATCTATCTATCTATCTATCTATCTATCTATCTATCTATCTATCTCCTATCTATCTATCTATCTATCTATCTATCTATCTATCTATCTATCTCCTATCTATCTATTATCTATCTATCTATCTATCTATCTATCTATCTATCTCCTATCTATCTATCTATCTATCTATCTATCTATCTATCTAGCTATCTCCTATCTATCTATCTATCTATCTATCTATCTATCTATCTCCTATCTATCTATTTCCTATCTATCTATCTTTCTATCTATCTATCTATCTCCTATCTATCTATCTATCTATCTATCTATCTATCTATCTATCTCCTATCTATCTATCTATCTATCTATCTATCTATCTATCTATCTCCTATCTATCTATCTATCTATCTATCTATCTATCTATCTATCTATCTAATATTGATCTTCCTATCTGCAATATCATACGATCCTGATACATTTCCCCTCCAGTTCTCCGTCTGCTGCCACTTTGCTGCCACTGAGGTTGTCCCACAGATTGTAGTAAATCAATGGGGGACCCAACCCGGGGACCCTTTACAATCAGCCTTATGTTAAGGACCCTTCTAAGAAGTAGGGATTGTCTTAAGCGGAGGACTCTTTTAGCCCATGTCTATGCCATAGAATATGAATAAATCAGTCAGCGGCTACGGTAACGCATTGGGCTCTGTGTGAATGCAGCCCAATACATTTCCTCAAATCAAGAAATATCAAGAAGACAAGTTTGGAAGGAACAACATTATGAGAAAACCCTTCAAGTCCTTGGGCGATGATGGAGAATACCGCAGGGGAAGAAGGGTTTTGTGAAATGAGACTATAAACGTAGCATGCGGGCCGCAGCCCTATAGAGTTTCCTCATTGTGGGCACACGGCGGAGCACTCGGCTACTCCAGATCACATTACGTGCACTTTAGAGGTCCCTGGAAGCCTCCACTTTGGACTCAGTAGTTATCCATCCTTTTGATGTTTCTTTGAGATGTTTGAGCTGCCGAACTATCCCCCCTTCCCCCGAGACCGAGGTCTGTAATACTTTGGTAATGACTTAAGCAGATAACATGTACTTTATACTTGGCTTATTGGGAGCAAAATGAGACAGTCCATATGGTCTATATATTGACCGGAGAATAGGAAAGGCTGAGGCGCCAAGAAAAAAAAATAAAAAATGAAGGTGGAAAAAAATAGAATATTAGATGCAATGGGAACTACCTGAGGTCAATTTTGGCAGCAAAACTTGCAATTTAAAGGGGATTTCGTGATTCCTATACATGTCCCCTATGGAAAGAATTATTTATTATTTATTATTATTTATTTATATAGCACCATTAATTCCATGGTGCTTTACATTTGGGGGTTACATACAATACACAGAATATACAGGTAGATATAATACTAACAATGACTGAAAGAATAGGAGATACAGTAATTCTATGATCATTGGGATCCCCAGCGATCACGTGAAGGTTGTACGCCACCTTCGGCACTCCAGCTGTTGTAAAACTACAACTCCCAGCATGCATACTTGCTCCGCAGTTCATGGAACTCCCATGGAAGTGAATGGAACATTTTGGGAGTTGTAGTTTCTGAGCAGCTGCGGACCCCTGGTGTACCCCCTAACAATCCTCGAGAGATGAAGGTGCTCGCTCACAAACTACTACCCTCACTACTATCTGACACAGGCCAAAACACTAAAGACTGGAGAGGTCTGGCAATGGCTACCACCACCTCGGAGCAGGAGCCACACCATAGCATAGCAATGGCTTATTAACCCATTAGTAGCCCCTTATATACAACGTCCCCCAAAAAGACCTACTAAAGATAGTCGGCCGAGCACCACTTCACATGGGTCACTTGCCCACCCCTGTTCTCCTGATCCCAAGTTGCCCTAGTGGTCAACCCCTTCCATGGATAGGTGATATATAGTCTATAGGGTGGGAATACCCCTTTAACTCTTACTGTCTAGTTTATTAAGCCTTTCCATTCAGCACAATTCCTTTTTAAATCTTCAGTGATCACTTGTGATCTGCTGAGGATCTTTTTAGTACGTCTTCAGTTTTCCTGCAGTGCCTCCACAGGGCAAATAAGGTATTACATGATAACCAATGAAATAGAATATTTCCTGCTTACTAACAGACTACAGGACTGGATCTCTACAGTAGAGAGACGTAGAGTTCTGCGGGGTCTCCTCTTATTTTGGAAGACAAAAATGGAAACTATGTGAGAAATATCAGACTAAAAGTATATTATATAAAAAATATTACAATATCATAAGCAGTTAAAATAGTCCAACATCTACCTAGTCTGTAGCCATTATGGGGCAGTCGGCTAACAGAAACTTTATAAAACACCACGCCCCTTTGGATATTTATCAATCTGGCATCGATGGGAGTTGACGTGGTTCATCTTTGGCGCACAAACGTCTTGACAATCCCTCCCTCCTTCTGCGCCTCGTGTAAATTTCCATTCCGGCGCCTCTTAACAATTTAGCCTGTTCCTTCAAGATAATACAATCGATTGCGGCTTTATATAAAGTTTGATATCCGACTATCACATCCAAAACCCCTCAGCTCAGCTCCATCCGAACCATCAGCCACGCGAGCAGTGATGTTGACTTTTGCGGGCGCGCTGGTTACAGAAGGGCGTACTGTCCATTAATCCTCTACTGATGTCACATGGATTAATACGGTCTTGAGGGCAAAGCGTTGCCAGGCTGCAGAATTAGGCAAACCACAAGCTCATCATCACACGGTACTTTGATGTCAGCGCCAGCAGATCTGCGTTATAGTGGAGGGTAGAGCTAATAGGTGGTAATTGGATGCAGATTCAATAAACCAGGAAAGGATGCCGATGCCCGAGGCGTCTATCAAAGTAGCTATCCAGCTGCTGCTGTGAGTCAGCAGAACCCCCTGCACTGGCAAAGAGAGATTACAGGGGGGGTTTATAGCCTATAATCAGAGGAAGGCCTGCCGAGTCCTTTATCTCCAAACCTGGAACACTGTATCAAAAAGGTCGGCCAAAGACAATCCACGGAATCAGGGGTATGGCCCTTGTGCAGGATGGTCTAATATTGCACCTGGGGGCCCATGGCAAAGACTAAACTGAAGCCCCCCGGGGACAGAAGGGTCAACTTTTCAGGCCTTTCCGTGAACTTTGGGACAATGCAGTTGACCTGGAAAGGGGAGTCCTAATAGAATTTTAGCTGTATCTCTAGCTGTATCCACTAGGAACCCATTGAAGTCAATAGGAGGCTTTTTTTCTACGTGGATTCTGAGGCGGATTCAGCGTCCAAAAACTCCGTGTGAATGGACTCTTAGGCAGATTTTGAGGTGGATTCTGCCACAAATTCAGTGTCAAATTCCTACGTGTGAACACTGCTTTATATTAGTAATAATGATAGTAATGATAACAGCAGAAGAGGAGTCTAATGATCTTGATGGAGACAGTGACATGTCCACTGGTAATTATATGAATGTAGACAATGGTGAATAGTATGTATCCATCCAGATTCTAGGAAAGAGATAAGCAGCAGAAGCGGAGTGTACTGCTTGTGCAGGGGGCAGGGATCTGATCACGTGAATGCAGACATTGGTCACATGATCCAGAAGCAATGCCGTGATGTGGTGGGGAAACACAAATTATGACAGTAGCTGGACAAAAGCTGATAAGAAAGTTTTGTTCGTGAGTGACATCGACTTTGGAATGTGGATATTAATCAGATGGGTCAGATACCGTCTTATAAAGTGTGTGAAGATAGAACATCTTGTATCTAGGGTGGAGCGATCGTTTTCGGAAAAGATCGGATTCCGATCGGCGATAGAGAAAATTTCACAATCGCGATTGGAATTCCGAACACGATCTTTTTAGGTGAGATCGAGATTAGTGATTTTTTCCCACAATGTTTTGCTACTGGCCAAGCATTGTCGGAAAAGCTAACAATGTTAGGCTCCGCTGCGGTTCCATAGGAATGAATGGAAGCAGCTGGCACACAGCCTTAACCCCCTGCGTGCCGGCTGCATCCATTCATTCTAATGGGAGACTAGCTAACATCTCTAGTAGCTAGTAACTACTTATCTGCAGAGATGGCTGGTCCAGTGCCCGGTGTTCTCGTTCTTCTTAGCCTCGCTGCCCCCGCCTCCCAGGTTAGTGTTAAAGAGCTAGGAAGAAGGCGGGGCTTGTGGCTTAGGAGAGTGTGGGCGGTTACAGGGTGGGGAGAAGTGACGTCTCCCCTCCCAGTACACGCCCACACTCTCCTAACCTGGGAGGCGGGGGCAGCGAGGCAAAGAAGAACAAGAACACCGGGCACCGGACCAGCCATCTCTGCAGGTAAGTGGACACCAGGGGGGACTAAGTAGCCAGAGGATTAAAAAAAAATCCTCTGGCTACTTAGTGATTTAAAAAAAATCATTACACAGCATGGATTCTAACAATTGAAGCGTTCAATTATTAGATTCCATGCTGTATAGTGAATAGGATTGTTTTTAAAATCTGATCTCCGATTAGTAGAAAAATCCCATTGACTTGTATTGGAATCGGAATTGGGATCGAGATCGGGTTCGAATGAAAAATGATCGGAAATCGGATTTCAAAATCGATCCTGAAAAGTCAAGATTGGCTCAAACCCACTTGTACCCAAACACATCCTAGGAATAGTGACAGCAGCGGGAGACGAATCTGCTGACTTTGTGGGGGGAAGTGACCTATTCACACATGTAGTTCTGTGAATCTATACACTGATCACACGGGTACAAGAGAAGGAGATGTGTAAGAATCCTATCACATGTTCAACTGGATTCAAAGGAAAACTTAAGAAGGAGGATAATAAATTAATCATATATATGGCATGTTATAGCTATATACTCGTCTAGTTACATGTTTTGCACATTACATTCCCAGGCCCCAAACACTTAAAGGGAATGCATTGCCAATTCTGTTTTAGTTATTGAAACCAGAAATCTATCACAGTTTGCAATCTGTTTTTATTTTCTGATTGTAGATTTTTTTTATTATATTTTCTGTACATGGTTATGGGGGCGGCCATCTTGCCTGAGCTTCTCATCGCCTCCGTTAACAGCATTTAGTGATATGCTTTACAGCACAGTGATGGTCATAGTCTAAAACCGACTCAGTGAGGTCTATGGGAGAGTTTTCTAGACATGCTCAGTGCAGGGAAGGGGAGGAGATAGATAAACTGTGACATCATCTACTGTCAATAATGATGGGTCAGTTGTGTTATCTATACTGTAGAGGTGTTATCATCTATTGTAATACTGTTTGTGATGTAAATAAGGTGACTGTTGCAAAGAAAACCCCTACCCCTACTGACAAGTGTCAGTCTATTATTAGGTTTAGTGGCCAGAGTGAAAATAGAAGAATTTTGAACTTTTTTTTAAAGTATTGATGATAACTAGAGATGAATGAACAGTAAAATGTTCGAAGTTCGAAATTCAATTCGAGTAGCCCCTCAATACACGACTGTTCGCGCACACTCAGCTCTGCTACATCTCTGAGGCAGCAGAGCAGAGTGTGCAGCAGGGTTCATCGCATTTCTGATGCAGCAGAGCTGAGTGTGCAGCAGGGTTCACATCTCCAGTGTAGCAGTGCTGGCCATGCGCTCAGCTCAGCTGCATCTCCGGTGTAGCCGAGCTGGGCACACGGCCAGTACTGCTACATCTCGGCATAGGAATGCATTGACCAGCGTTGATTGGCCGAATGCCATACAGAGTCCAGCATTCGGCCAATCAATGCTGGTTCTGCCGGAGGAGGCGGAGTCTAAGATCGGTCCACAGCAGTCTCCATTCTGGTCCGATCTTAGACTCCGCCTCCTCACAGACGAGCCTGCGGCAGAAACAGCGTTGATTGGCCGAATGCTGTATTCTGTATGGCATTCAGCCAATCAATGCTGGTCAATACATTCCTATGGGAAAAAGTCAGCTCCTGCATATCGCAAGCTGACAGGGATCCCGACCAGATAGAGCCCCAAAGAGCTGGGTGAGTGACATTCCCCCCTAAATAAAGGTTATCCCTAGATAACCCTGCCTGTACCTCTGTCCCTGTCTCACAGTCACATAGTTCACAGTCTCATATGAACCGGATATTAAATCCACTATTCGTATAAATTGGAGGTCACCTGATTTCGGCAGCCAATTACTTTTTCCGATTTTTTTTCGATACCTCCGTTGTCGTAGTTCCTGTCCCACCTCCCCTGTGCAGTTATTGGTGCATAAAAAGTGCCAGGGAAGGTGGGAGGGGATACGAATTTTTAGTGAGTTTGCCACCTGGTGTTCAACTGGAATCGAACATCTCGAACAGTCTGATATCCGATCGAACATGTACTCTATTGAACGCTGTTTCTTTTAAAAAATCATCAAAATTGGAGCAAATGTCATAGTTACCTATTCCCATTACTGCATTGTCCAGAACCCGGTCCCCTTTCCGACCCAAACTGGGACTCTCCGCATGGAAGTGGACCAAAAAGTGTTCTGCAATCACTGGTTCACATCTAGGTTCACACTAGCATTGTGCACTTTGTCATTCGGGTCCATTGGAAGTCCCGAACAATAAAGAGTTGGCCCATCATTTCAGTGCTTACATACTATCATCGGTGGATTCCATTCATTATAATGGGGTCTGCCGGAGAAAAAAGTTCTTTGTGGCGGTTTCTGCAACAGATTCTCCAACACAGTTGTGAACACCTAAGCCTAAGAAGAGAAGTTTCTAGAAAGTTTCATTTTCCTTCCCATTCTTGACTTCTACTTCTTCCCATCAGTTTCCATTCTCTCCTCCCACAATGACATCACCTCCGCCGCCATCTTTACCTGTGTCATCGCCCGTCGCAGTGACACAAATGATGAGGATTATACTCCATCCAAACGCCGCCCTGTTTATTTTCGAAGCTGATTGAAAGACGTGGTATCCACCATTATAAGGTGATTAAGTCCGTCTTAGGGGGGGATGATGTATTCTCCTCCAGTAATTGCAAATTATATCCCGTCTGTTGTATGTTTTAATTATGTACCAACATGGCGGTAATGGGCTCTTCTGTGTATATGCCATGCACATGGGCGTAGATCACACCGGCTTACTTAAACATCAGGGTAATATATGTCCGCTCGGTGGTTTCGGGATTGCTATACATCAAGGCAAATCATTCTGTCTCCTGTTTTTCATCTAATGAGAAGCATTTTCTAGGAATTGCTTATTAGCACAGATCTGTTAGCTGCCAATGGCGGTACGCTCCAGCGGGCTCCACAGTCGCAATGGAATCTGCAGTAATTGTCCGCTTATCTTCAGCGCCTTCCACCATATTTATGACTCGGCTCCTCGGCCCAGCTGGGATTCAATTGTAAATGATCCGCTCATATACACACTGTCGACATTAAGAAGATGTGTCTCCTAATTGTTGACATTAGTTCGACAAGCATTAAGCCTGGGCCGCCATTGATGTGTAATGAAGTGTGTGGAAGTTAGAGGCAGTGGAGGGTGCAGGCAAAAAGAGAAAGGAAAACTTCTTAAAGGGATCCTATCATTAGAATCCCTTTTTTTATAACTTACATGTAGGAATAGCCTTAAGAAAGGCTATTCTTCTCCTACCTTTAGATGTCTTCTCGGTGCCGCTGTTCGGTAGATATTCTGTTTTCCGTCTTTATGCAAATGAGTTCTCTCCCAGCACTGGGGGCGGGTCCCAGCGCTCAAACAGCACTGGGGGCGTCCCCAATGCTGAGAGAGAACTCTCCAGCGCCGCCTCCATCTTCTTCAGGAACCGGCCTCTACGCATCGTCTACCAGCCTGGTTTTCAATCTTCCACGTATGCGCAGTTGGCTCTGCCAGCAGGCCACAAAAGTGGCCACAAAAAAATGGCCGCATGCAGGTGCAGCCACCTCTGCCCGAGGCTTGCTGCCAGAGCCGACTGCGCATACATAGAAGATTAAAAGCCAGGCTGAAAGACGATGCGTAGAGGTCGGTTCCTGAAGAAGATGGAGGCGGCGCTGGAGAGTTGTCTCGCAGCATTGGGGACGCCCCCAGTGCTGTTTGAGCACTGGGGCCCGCCCCCAGTGCTGCGAGAGAACTCATATGCATAAAGATGGAAAACGGAATATCTACCGAACGGCGATACCGAGAAGACAGCTAAAGGTAGGAGAAGAATAGCCTTTCTTAAGGCTATTCCGACGTGTTAGAAAAAAAAGGGATTCTAATGATAGGATCCCTTTAAAGGGAATGTCACCAGACTCCAGTATATTAATCCAAGGGCATTGCCATTGCTCCACATAGGTAAGAGGTAATGCCCTTGTTGCTCCAAAGAGATAATTTATTATTGACAATAAAAGTCAATATCTTGGCAACGCAGTCAGCAATTCACAAAGTCTGACCCTAACTTATCTATTTAGGGCGCTGGCTTGATATTCTGATGACAGACTTCCTTTAAGGGAGAAATGTTCTGAAGGTAAATGTGAACACCTACCATATCTACACATGTCAGTGGTATAATGGTACAAAAACATCAAGGGTTTGTAGAAATTTAGAACTTTTTTCTGTTGGTCATTTTGACAGCTTTGCAGTATGGACTGGAACAGTACAGCGGAGCCATTTCATTATAATTAGAGGCGGAAAGATGTAAGGACAGCTCTGAAGAACTGGCAAATTATACACTAAGATAAAATTCTGTATTAGGGTTTAGGGAACAAGCCAGGTTCGTTAAGAATTTTCCCCAAAATTCTGAGTTCAGACAAAGTTTTTGTGGTTTGCCACTGGGCTCTGTCATATCCTCCATCATTTCGCGAGGACTATAGTAAGCCATCATTTTTTACAATGCACTAGTCCCCATTTGTTGCAGATGTCATAACTTGAGCGCACCCTTCTGTACTGTCTATACCGATAATACAGGAAGAAAATGTATATCTTCAATATGGCCGCCCCAATTTTTACAAAAATTCTGTTGTTAGGTGCGCCAAAATTTTGGCACATACCGATTCCTGAAGATGCCCATCGATGACTAGTCTCAGCCAGGGACAGATTGAGTCTACATCTCTGGGGGGTTCAGATGGGACCAGGAAGTAGAGATCAGCAAGGCCCCCAGCGGCATCAGAACAGGAGCAACAGGGGCTACAGACTATCTCTTCTTCTATTTTAAAGGTGACCTACTAGCCTCATCCATCTGCCAAGCCCATTAGATATTGTGGTAAAAAGTAAACTAGACTGCCAATGAGCTGGACAGAATAAGGGAACTCCCATAGCAGACCACCATGTCTCCAGAATGTTACTTGGAATTGGAGATTCCTCTAATCCTGGGGGCTACAACAGGAGCCTGGAGAGTGGTGTAATCTGAAGCTCATGGGCAGCCATGCAAAATCTTTAATGGGGCCCCCTACTTACCTGGTTCGTTTTGCTTAGAATAATGGAATAGTGGTACAATGGATGGACCTTTGCGCCCCCCCCCCCCCAGGATACCTTATAGCTACGCCCTACATATGGTTCCTACAGTGAACCTACAAGCAATGATTTTGCGCTTGCTTGGTCACCAGGACACACTATTACATTCTTTAGATGCCAGAAAGGGTTAAGTAAATAACCTCAGCAGCCATGATGGAATTGTTTTATCCACGCATGTTATTGGGATGTGGATCCTTCACATATAAAATTACCAAGGCACAAAAACGAAGAAACTTAAGACTTTTTTCATGCCTTAGAAACCAGGGTAAAAACAAAATGATCCTCGCAGCCACGGGATGAAAAACATCCAATTCCGAGAAAGCCGATCTTTGGGGAAATCCTCTCTTCATAGGCCAAATTTCCAAGGAGGGCTGACTAGAATCTTATTTTCTTAACCTCCATGTAATAAATAGAGGCACAAATTGTCAAAATGGACCTTGTTATTGGGATACAAAGAGTCTCTTCATAGTGCGTCTTATTCTCTGACTCTCCTGACTTCAGGCGCCGCACGTACTTCATATACAGTGGGGGCACATTATAGGGGACATTATACTATGATGGAAACATTTAAAGGGGTTGTCATTCTCATCTGTCCCTGGTGCTCCAGTGACTCCCACGGTCTGGTATGGTCTGGTCCTGCTGTTCCCAGATCTTGATTTGAAGTCCTCAACGTATAGGACAAACAGCAACCTAAGGAAAGGACATGGATTGTCACAGGTGACATATCTAAGTCCCGGTACAGCCTCAGCGGAGACGTGCAACCAGGACTTTTACCAAAACCAGACCTGGGAGCAGCTGGACCGGACCGCAGTGGGACTTTGTCTTGGGTCCCTAATTAATTTTCAGCTATACATTTGGCCAGGGTCAGCTCAGAGTCCCATGGCTTTCAGTTGTTATGCTGACGATATTTTGACTTAAAGGGATCCTTTTTTTCTAACTAATACATAAGAGTTGCCTTAAAGGGGCTCTATCATTGGGAAAAGTCATTTTTAACTAATCATATACTTGCATAGGCTTTAGAAAGGTTATTCTACACCTACCTTTAGTATGTAAATTGCCTAAGTGCTTTCTGAACAAGTCCGTTTTTAGATGTCTTCTCAGCACCGCCGTTCGGTAGATATTCCGTTTTCTGTCTTTATGCAAATGAGTTCTCTTGCAGCACTGGGGGCGGGCCCCAGCGCTCGAACAGCACTGGGGGCGTCCCCAGTGCTGCGAGAGAACTCTCCAGCACCGCCTCGTCCTTCTTCAGGAACCGGCCTCTACGCATCATCTTCCGGCCTGGCTTTCAATCTTCTATGATGCACAATCGACTCTGCCCGACTGCACCTGCGCGCGGCCATTTTTATGTGGCTGCTTACGCGAGCTCTTGTAGTAAGCTGCCACAAAAAAATGGCCGCGCGCAGGTGCAGTCAGCTTTGCCAGCGATTGTGCATGCGTAGAAGATGGAAAGCTATAGTACTATATAGGCTATAGCTACTAGACACTATGGAAGTTTGGAAATATAGTAGAATTATGAAACTATATACCAGCATCACAGCAAGCATCTCCCAACCAACGTCAGGTACCTTTTCAAGCCATGATGAAGGAACCAGCAAGGTTCTGAAACGCGTAGCTTAAACAATCTCTGTACGCTGGGTGTACTTACCTGTGATGCTTATATTTTTTTTAATGCGGAAATAAAAGTTAATTTTTACCTTCTGGAGACGCTGGATATTCTTTACTTTTTGCTGGCTTTACAAGTGGAACAAGGTCCATCCACATCCGTGCGGCCCAGGATCAGGTGTTCATGATTAAGGGGTGAGCTGAATATACATTACCTTTCAGGCCTAGGCCAACCCTAGGGAGAAAGAAAAGGAGCAGATCATTTCCCTCCTTTACACCATACATATTCCGCGTTCACAGGCCTATTTTTATAGTACACCATTGTAGAGATGGATATCTTGACACGTGGCGTCTCGAGGACTGTAATCCGTGCACAGTGCTTTACTCTGCATGTGGTTAATGATGAAAGGCAATTGTCCAGAACCGTGCGAGTCTTGGAGGACCACTTAGTGTTCTTACTGAGCAACTTGACTCACAGCAAGTAATATTACGTCTGGACTTCTATTCCGACTGTGAAGACATTTACAATGCCATCCGTCATCTGACAAAAATATGTACGAAACAGACACTATAGAAGGACAATAAGAAAACTCAACCATGGACCCGAGGACCAGAGTGGTGTAGCCATCATGTAAAACCCCATTGTGAGCCCCTCTACTAAATAAATCTCAATGGGAATCAGTTTTAGGTCCCACGTGTTTCACTATGTCTTATTATTAAACTTTGGTAAGTGACGAATGGTAATGGGGCCCCACAATGGTCTTGTGCGTAGCGAGGCCCCAATCTGACCCGATTCCCATCAGTAACATGTGCGTTCAGGAAATGGAGAAATTATTACGGCTTTCACTTTGTCCTCATGTGTGCTCGATGAATTAGTCTCTCCCTCTCTATCATCTATAGTAATCCTCAATTGCCCCTCAGGTCTGAAACTGGTTTAACTGGTGAACCCCTAAAGCTATAGGGCCTCAAAATCAAAATCGGTTCCTGTTACCATTGAGAAAGCCTAAATGTAACCACAAATGTTAATAAAGCTAAGTTCACATCTGTACCGGAGTCTCCATTGGAGAACCTAGCCTCATAGATAAAAAAAAGTATCTGAAATGAAAACTGTTTGAGGGGCCTACAAAGTCAACCGCAGTACACCCATACAAAATGAGTCACAATGTCCCAATAACCCTACCAACGAGAGCACCCATAACACTACTTAACAGTACCAGACATGGTGTCTCCATAACCGTTCCAATCCTCACTACCCCTATAACGTAGTCAACTAGCCTCTTCATCCCTTAAATGCCCCAATGCCACTCTCCTGTACTACTGAGGCTAGGTTTATACCAGTATAATGAATATACATTACCTCTCAATGAATATACATTGCTCTACATTCGGGGATTCCGTTCCCCATTCCGCTTGAAAAATGCAGAGAAAAAAGTCTTCCAAGCAAACTCCATTATAGTCGCTGGGGTCTGTGGATTTCCGAGGGTTTACGATTTTTGGGTCCCCAAGTGGACCTGAAGAACGGAAAGTCGTATGCTAGTGTGCGTTTTTAAAATCCGATTTTCGATCATTTTCCAGCTGATCCCGATCGTGAAATTTGCTTGATCGCCGATCGGGATATGATCTTTCCCGATCCCGATCGCTCAACCCTAATATTAGCTTTTTCCCACAATGATTAGCCAGTAGCCAAGCATTGTGGGAACTATCGTGAGACCTCGATCCCACCTAAAAAGATCGGGATCGGAATTCTGATGGTGAAATTTGCTCGATCGCCGATCGGAATCCGATCTTTTCTGATCCCGATCGCTCAACCCTAGTAAGGGGAACATGTGAGCATCTAATAGGTGACCAATCTCTTGTACCTTCCTCTTCCTGTGTTGAGCACCACTGGAGACGTCTTCCCCGTGTGAGTGATCCATTGCTGACGGTGGCTCTTAAGACATATATGTTGCACCTCGAAACAATAAAGTCAATGAATTTGGTGCTAACCGCAATGTTCAGATCCTTTATTCTAAGCTGTAGATTCACATGTAATTCCAGCAATGATTCGGATGTTAGATCATTATGAGACTGAACACAATTTGGCAATCCATGTGCCGAATCTCCCGGGACCATCCATTCCAATTATCTTTACATTTAGGTCACATCATTAAATCAGAACGGGGAAATCTGAAGATAATTTGAGTCATTTGTAACTAATTACAACATTTTTGCGACATTAAAATCAAATCAAATTATGGGAAAGTAATTGACCGTTCCGTAATATAACTTGATCCATTTTTTCCTTCTGTACTTCGTTGAATAAAATTTCAAATTCTAAAAATTTTTTTTCAAAAACACTCAATACATATGAACTTTACGTGAACTTGTATCAACCTTATTTTTCTAACGAGTTAAGGTTGCCTCTTGTCATACTTTATGGGACCTCCATCGCTCCCTATGGCACTTTACACAGTCAGTAAGAAACCTTGGGTAGTTCATTTTTCAATTTTTCCTCCTTCTAAGAAAATCTCCCCGCGTGATAGTCTCAAAAATAGATCCCTTTCCAGGCATAATAGAAATATTTCACTTTTATTACCCGAAGAGCTGTCAGGTGACTTTTTGATGATAATTGTTGTTGAACATGTTGTACAAAAAATTGTCCTTACGTGTAGACGGGCCGAGAGTTGGGTAAGAAGAGATGTTATTGTAGTGATAAGAACCACAATTCGTTTGCAATCCATTGGAAGGATTAATGGGAAATTGTACAATTTTTGTGTTTCATGGCATGGGGCCAGCTATCTTGTTATACTGGCAGCTCCTGCTAAGAAGACCAAGATGGAACGGTGAGGACTTCGTAGGGCTGAGGCTTCAGGGGCCCACCAGAGATGATTGTGATGGTCCATCCTCTATCTATACGGATCATGCAAAGAAACACAAAAACTTCAGGATCATCCTGTAGAGTTGTCCTGGACTGGCTTAGCGTCACCGTCTCGGCAGCCTGGCACGGGAAGCGAGCGGTGGATTGGGGTGGCCCTGTGGACGCAGTGCTGCTCCAGCGGCCGCCCCTCACGCTTAGCAGAGAGCAGGTCCTCTCCCTGCCTGCTCTCTGCCTGCTAACGACGCTCGCTCCGCCCCCTTCACTCGGCCCTGCCCCCTCCGCTCGGCCCCGCCCCTTCCGCTCCGCCCCCTTCTCTGATGTTCGCCTCAGGCGGCACAAACCCTAGGTTCACCCCTGGCTACACAATACAGATATGTCTTTATAGGGCTTGGGTTTAGGTCTGCAATGTGAACTTAGGACAAGTAGGCTCTGAATATAGTCTACAGTAATTAAAGGGAATGTGTTATCAGACCCAGCATAACAACCTAGCCCCGCACGTAGATAGGTTGTTGCTGGGATATTGGTGTGTTTGTCAATATACAAATGAGCTTTGCTACTTACCTCTTTAGAGCAATGGCCATAGCCTCATTGACAGTGGTTAAATTGGACCGGAAAGCACCGAAACTCAGTTCCGACAATTAAAAAAAAAATGTCAGTGTTCCTATATAATTTGTTATGTTATACCGTGTAATTTATACGGTATAAACTAAGAAATTGTCTGACCCAGAATGTGGAACATAATAACCGCTGTTACTTACCTCTACTGGCTCCCGAATATTTCAGGCCTACTTGGGTGACGTCCTAAACGTTACATGGGCAGGGACTTGCATCCTTATGCACCGCGACGCAAGATCCTGCTCACATGACGTCCTGTGAGATGGCCGACACCAGCAGGGAGTTCAGTGGCGGATCCAGGCTTTGCGGGGCCCTGGGCAATTGACTTTGGCAGGGCCCTACTTACTGGGGGTCTGGGCCCCCCCCCCAGGATTTTTTGAAAAAATTAGCCCTAAAAATGCGTTTTTGAGGCTTTTTTTTTAACTAGTTAGCTGTGTTTGACCAACTTATAAAACTGACCTTATTTATGTACTATTAGCTGCATTGGGAGCGCGCACGCAAGGCCAGCGGCATAGAAGCGACGTCATCTCGCCGCTGGCTTTGTATATGAAACCCTGCCCACCAATTGACGCAAGAAAACCAGGAAGAAAGAAGAGTTTACAGCAGCGAAGACTGGTGAGTAAGGGACATGGGAATACCCCTTTAAGGGCCTCGTGCTTCTAACCTGTACCTCCCAGACTAGAAAGAGGGAATAAAATGTGTGGCTCGCATAGTGCGCCGTGGCAATTTTGGCTCTGCCCACTTTTATGTTGACTCCACCCATTCTCATTCATTTTTCATGTGCTCCCACACAGTATAATCCTCCTACAGTCACCCGTAAATTATAGGTCCCCCCTCCATCTCTGTCCCCAGTTTTATGTCTCCCCATTTCTGCCCAGTTTCATGCCATTCTCCCCCCTTCATCTGCCCAGTTTCATGTCCCCCCGTCTCTGCCCCAGTGTCATGCCATTCTCCCCCCGTCATCTGCCCCAGTGTCATGCCGTTCTTCCCCCTTCATCTGTCCCAGTGTCATGCCATTCTCCCCCCCATTAATCTGCCCCAGTGTCATGTCGTTCTCCCCCCTTCATCTGCCCCAGTGTCATGCTGTTCTCCCCCTTCATCTGCCCCAGTGTCATGCCGTTCTCCCCCCTTCATCTGCCCCAGTGTCATGCCGTTCTTCCCCCTTCATCTGCCCCAGTGCCATGCCGTTCTCTCCCCTTCATCTGCCCCAGTGCCATGCCGTTCTCTCCCCTTCATCTGCCCCAGTGTCATGCCATTCTCTCCCCTTCATCTGCCCCAGTTTCATGCCGTTCTCTCCCCTTCATCTGCCCCAGTGCCATGCCGTTCTCTCCCCTTCATCTGCCCCAGTGCCATGCCATTCTCTCCCCTTCATCTGCCCCAGTGTCATGCCGTTCTCTCCCCCTTTATCTGCTCCAGTGTCACGCTGTTCCCCCCTCCCTCATCTGCCCCCAGTTTCATGGTCCCCCTACATTATGTTCCACCTTAATGTTTAACACAATAAAAACACTTCCACTCACCTTCCAACGCTCCCCCACTGCTCTCTCACTCATACACATAGTTGTAGGCGCAATGTGACGTCATCACATCACGGCTACAAATGCAGGAGAGCAGCGTTAAAGCAGGAGCTGAGCTGTGACAGCTCCTGCTTTAAACGCCTATGTATTCATACGGACGCCGATGAGTTGAAATCGGGACATACCTCCTGCCGAACGTGACCGTTTTGTTAGGTCCGGACGGTGCCGCGGGGCACCGCTGGATCCGCAGCTGAGTGAGTTTGCCGGAGCCAGGGAGAGGTAAGTACCGTAAATAACAGTGTGTTTTGTATCCTTCCTAAGCCCTGGGTCTCGGATTACTATACTCTGTGGTCTGAAAAGAACCCAGAGTATAATAATTGTTCATGGGGGTGTCCAAAATGACTGGGGCATAATAATGCTGTGTGCATGGGCCACTATGGTCCATAATATGGGGCACTGTGTGCAGGGGCCCCTATGGGCTCTGCCCCCAGAACTGAACAGTAGCATTGCCATGTGACCAATGGACTTCATAAGAACAAGAAAGCCGCCATGTTTTCTAATCCTGGATGACCCTTGTAATCCTGCATTTTGGAGACCAGATTGAATACTATAATGGCCCTGGTATGCTACATGGCGGTAGTAGGTCCATTTTATGACTAGTAAAAATTTCCCTTTAAGGAGTGATGGAAGTAATGAATGGAAATGAAGGGTCTTCCCCCCTCAGTGTAGTTTCTGAGTAATAGTCATTCATCAAAATCGCAGCCCGAGCCAAGAGCGAGCTTGAGATTCATCCAGAACGGATCATTAATAGAGTATAACACAAAATGAACAATTACTTACAGGTTCAGGAAGGCGTAGTATAATAGTAATACATTGTAAAGGTTCCATATGGCGGGCAACGCACTGTAATTAGAGAAAATTGACCCTCAATGGCAGCTAAATACCTCTGGCAGGGCACCAGGCCACTCCTGAAGTGCTCCCCCAGGACCTTCACATCAGCCTTTGATTTCATCCATTAACATTAGGCACAATGGCCCCTCCGCTAACATAAGGGGACCCTGCAATACGCGGCTATGTCACTGTCTGCAGGACCTGCCAAGGGTCACATGTCACAGAATTCAACTAAGCTTTATACTTAGTAACCAAGTAACTAAATAGGGAATGAGCTAATGATTTTCCTACATTCACAATGTTGTGTATTTAAAGGGGGTGTCCGGGGATTTATAAAGGCCGTGCAGTTATGGACATTAACTACAGGACAGAGGATAAGTGCCCAAATGCTGATTCCCTAAGGGTAAGTTGACAAGGAGTTTTTTGGTCAGGTTTTTGAAGCAGTATTCGCCCGGAAAAAAGAAGCGACATGCTCATTCTTTAGGCCGAGTCACCTCCCGATTTGGCCTGAAGACACTCCCTCCTTTGGACTAGGCCCATGCATCGGGCCTAGTCCAGAGTGGAGTGTGCGGCTGGAGTGCATCGGCTTTTAGTCATGGCTACCCGGTTTTTGGATTGGAACCTGAGGCGGCCTCTGTGTGAGCTTACCCTAAGTTATCAGGAGGACCGAAAGTCTCTTTAAAGGGATTCTACCACTAAACTAACATTTTTTCTAATGACCATGTCGGAATAGCCTTAAGAAAGGCTATTCGTCTCCTACCTTTAGACGTGGTCTTCGCCGTGGTTTCCGTAGAAAAAACGGTCTTAACCGGTATGCAAATGAGCTCTCCGCAGCAATGAGGGCGGGCCCCAGCGCTGAAACGCCGCCCCATTGCTGCCCAAGAGCTGTTTCCAGCGCGGCCTCCTTCTTGAGCAGCAACTCCGCCTCTTCTGTCTTCTGATGCGGTCCAACTTCAGACGCCTGCGCAGTAGGCTCCTGTATTGAACTACAAGAGCGGCCTCCCAAAAATGGCCACCGGCTGGCGGCCATTTTTGGGTGGCCACTCTTGCAGTTCAATACAGGAGCGGCCAGCGGCCATTTTTGGGTGGCCGCTGTATGCTCCTGTATTGAACTACAAGAGCAAGACCTCTTGTAGTTCAATACAGGCGTCTACTGCGCAGGCGTCGGAAGTTGAACCGCATCAGAACACAGAAGAGGAGGAGTTGCTGCTCAAGAAGGAGGCGGCGCTGGAAACAGCTCTTGGGAAGCAATGGGGACGCGCTCACCGGCATTTCAGCGCTGGGGCCCGCCCTCATTGCTGCGGAGAGCTCATTTGCATACCAGTTAAAACCGGTATTTCTACGGAACGGCGCGGCGGAGACCACGTCTAAAGGTAGAAGACGAATAGCCTTTCTTAAGGCTATTCCGACGTGGTCATTACAAAAAATGTTAGTTTAGTGGTAGAATCCCTTTAAGGCCTCCTTGTGAATGCAGCAGCAATGTGCTAGTGTGACCGGCGCTCCATTCACTTCTATATTCAGCTTAGTTACAATCCAGAGTTGGGTCCTGGGCGCCATTTTCTTCAGCAGTCCATGAGGCCTAAATGCAAAACTCTTAGTTACCCATATCAACCAATCACAGCACAGCTTTCATTTGTCAGAGGCAGAGTACAAAATGAAAGCTGTGCTGTGATTGGTTACTATGGGCAACTATGACAGCTTTGTATTCAGAAATCTGCCCCTAAGTCGCTAGTTACAGTACTGTATAGTGTTGTCAGCCATGAAGACGACAAAAAACAATGTAAAGTCATTAAAAAAGGAATTTCATTGGTTTTTATTGTCTTCAGGGATATCTCGCTGCAGCAGTTTATCCAACTGCAGAAGTTCGGCTTAACTCTGCTATCTGTGGCCTCCAGACCTTACAAAGTAAGTAAGCGGCCATTTTCTTGTGGCCTGTGGGCAAGCGCGGTCGGCTCTGCCCGAGGCCTACAAGTTTGACCATCAACGCCGGAAGAAGATGCGTGAAGAGGCCGTTCCTGAAGAAGACGGAGGCAGCACTGGAGAGTTCTCTCACAGCATTGGGACCGCCCCCAGTGCTGTGAGAGAACTCATTTGCATAAAGACGAAAAACGGGATTTTATACTAAATGGCGACGCGGAGAAGACATCTAAAAGTAGGAGAAGAGTAGCTTTTCTTAAGACTATTCCTACGTGTCAACGAGAAAAAAATGTGTTTTAATGGTAGAATCCCTTTAAAGGGGATGTGTTGACAGAAAATGACCTATTTTTTTAAACAAGTTTTACGAATATTTTAAAGAATTTTTGATGAGGTTTTAAATTTTTTTTATATCTATATTTAAAAAAATTGTAAAAATCCTGTAGTTCTGATTTTGTCCACTAGTCCATTTAATAAGCAGAGATTTCTGGGTTTTTTTTTTTTTTTTTGTTTTTTTTTACGTGGATTGTGAGCCCCATATAGTGATCACAATGTACATTTGTTTCTATCAGTCTGTCTTTTTAGTATGAGAAGAAATCTACGCAAATGGGGAGAACATACAAACTCCTTGCAGAGGTTGTTCCTGGCAGGATTTAAACCCAGGACTCCAGCGCTGCAAGGCTACAGTGCTAACCACTGAGCCACCATGTTGCCCCAAGATTTTCTGTTTTTTTTGTAGATTTCTTTGCAGCAGTCACTTCACTTACAGCACGCTAATGATCACAGCGATCATCTCTATGAATCCGCCGGTCACAATAGGCGATGTCACATCTCATCTATACCATCACCTCTGCCCAGCTCACAGAGCAGTGAATAGGGTTCTGCTCCACTCCATTGTGTCTCTGGGCCATGGTCCTTCTAGGAAATGGGAAGCCATGGAAAGTTTAAGGCTTAGTAGCAAACGCTAGAATTGGAAAATTAAAAATGTCAAATTTAAAAAAAAATATTAAAATATATTCTTAATTATTTTTTTTTTAAAAAATGCATTTCCTTTAAATTCAATAGCTCCCTCTAGTGGTGTCTGCATGTAGCCAGAATTATATGATTTATCCGGGCAGCCCTATAGCTATGCATATTGTACATTGATGGCGCTCTCAGTGTGGAGTTCAGCCATATAATATAGGATCCAACCCAGTCATGGCTTAATAAGTCGCAACGTATGATGAGACAAGACTATGAACCCAATAGATTATCAGCCGGATAAATCTGATGAAATAGATTCCAGATTGGACCACTTTCTCTGACATTTGGACGCTGTAGAACATCTTTCCAGCTCTGAGTCAGCCGTATTGTATGCTAATGGCTCCTTCTCCTGAGCACGCTCACAGCGTCCACCCCCGGCCTGTGTTTCGCATCAATGCTCGAAGCTTTTACTATGCAGGAGAGTCGTGTATATATAGATTTTATGTGTGGATCTGTTTGATGCTGTGTGACTAAGCTGGATTAATGGGCGCTGTAAAGACACATCCTCTGGGTATACACAACCTATAGTTTTCCAATATAAATCCCCAGATCCCCCAGTTAAAGGCATGGTCGGTGTCATGCTGAATCTCCTCTGCGATTTTCCAGTACCCTTTAATTAAATCTTCTTTGGAGCAGAAATCTCGCTATGTGGCGGATTTATGTTATAGGAAAACCTCACTTTTTATACAATTGTTTTTTTAGCTTTCACTTTAGAAATAAAATCTTTGCAAGTCGCCAACAAGATCGATGTGGATCTAGTACTGTCCATAGACGTCACAAGGACACGATAATCTCTTAATATGAATGCACGTGCATGAGATGAAACACTTCAAAAAACTTAATATATAGTGTTATATATAGTACTAGCAGTACCCGCGACTTCCCCCGTGGCCCACTCCCCCGCTAAGCGACCCACCTCCAGCGGTGCCCTCCCCCCGCCTCGTTGCCTTGTGTCCACCGCGGGCGCCTTCCACACTATGGCGCCCGCGTACCCCTGGCCCCACCACTGCACTCATACCTCCCAACCGTCCCGATATCCGCGGGACAGTCCCGATTTGGGTGACATGTCCCGCGGTCCCGGTTGGAGGGAGGTATGTCCCGATTTCAACTCAGATCTGCGTCCAGAGGACGCAGATCTGAGTTGAACACATATGCGGCTGAAGCAAGGAGCTGACACAGGTCAGCTCCTCGCTTCGCCGCTGCCCGCCTCTCTCCCTGACACACGCGGCTGAAGCTGCTCCCGTGCTCGCTTCGCCGCTGCGTGTCTCCCTCGCTGACACATGAGGCTGAAGTGAGGAGCTGACCTATATCAGCTCCTCGCTTCGCTGCTGCCGCCGGCTCCTGGCTTGTAGATGCGATGTACAAGCCAGGAGCCGGCGGCAGCGGCGAAGCGAGGAGCTGACACAGGTCAGCTCCTCGCTTCAGCCGCATGTGTCAGCGAGAGAGACACGCAGCGGCGAAGCGAGCACGCGAGCAGCTTCAGCCGCATGTGTCAGCGAGAGAGGCGGGCAGAGAGCGGCGAGGGAGCGGAGGAGAAGGTAAGTTTAATGTGGAGGTGGAACGTGAATCTGGAGGCAGATGAAGGAGAGGACGGCATGACAGTGGGGGCAGAGATGGAGAGGACGGCATGACACTGGGGGCAGAGATGGAGAGGACGGCATGACACTGGGGGCAGAGATGTGGGGACATGAATCTGGGGGCAGAGATGGAGTGGACATGAAACTGGGGGAAGAGATGTGGGGACATGAATCTGGGGGCAGAGATGGAGGGACATGAATCTGGGGGCAGAGATGGAGTGGACATGAAACTGGGGGCAGAGATGTGGGGACATGAATCTGGGGGCAGAGATGGAGGGACATGAATCTGGGGGCAGAGATGGAGTGGACATGAATCTGGGGGCAGAGATGGGGGACATGAATCTGGGGGCAGAGATGGAGTGGACATGAAACTGGGGGCAGAGATGGAGTGGACATGAAACTGGGGGCAGAGATGTGGGGACATGAATCTGGGGGCAGAGATGGAGTGGACATGAAACTGGGGGCAGAGATGTGGGGACATGAATCTGGGGGCAGAGATGGAGGGACATGAATCTGGGGGCAGAGATGGAGTGGACATGAAACTGGGGGCAGAGATGTGGGGACATGAATCTAGGGGCAGAGATGGGGGACATGAATCTGGGGGCAGAGATGGAGGGACATGAATCTGGGGGCAGAGATGTGGGGACATGAATCTGGGGGCAGAGATGGAGAGGACATGAATCTGGGGGCAGAGATGGAGAGGACATGAATCTGGGGGCAGAGATGGAGAGGACATGAATCTGGGGGCAGAGATGGAGGGACATGAATCTGGGGGCAGAGATGGAGGGACATGAATCTAGGGGCAGAGATGGAAGGGGGACATGAAACTGGGGGCAGATGAAGGGTGTATATGAAACTAGGGGAGAGATAGAGGGGGGACATATAATTTACGGGTGACTGTAGGAGGATTATACTGTGTGCGGGCACATGAAAAAAATAATGAGTGGGTGGAGTCAACACAAAAGTGGGCGGGGTTAAATTTGTTGCGGGGCGCGTAGCACACCGCACATTTTGTCCCTCTTTCAGTTCTTCAAAAGTTGGGAGGTATGACTGCACTACCAGCCCCCGCCTTCCTTGCTTATATTTTGGTATTTGCTGGTGTTTATAAGATGCCATGTGCCCCCGCATCCCCTTCTGTCCCGCTGGCTCCCGCAGCCTCCTTACCTACTACTTGTCCCCGTCTCCCCCATACCCCTTGCCCCTATCCCCCTTGTGCCTGCACTCTTGCTCCATCCCGTGCTCTTGGGCCCTTTTCCCCACCGGTCCCCCCCATGCTGCACAGTACCACTTCTCTTACCCTTTCTATACTGTATGGATACTGCACAGTACCACTTCTCTTACCCTTTCTATACTGTATGGACACTGCACAGTACCACTTCTCTTACCCTGTATATACTGTACGGGCACTACACAGTACCACTTCCTTAATCCTGTATATATGGGCACTGCACAGTACTACTTCTCTTACCCTGTATATATGGGCACTGCACAGTACCACCTCTCTTACCCTGTATATACTGTACGGGCACTACGCATTACCAATTCCCTAATCCTATATATATATGGGCACTGCACAGTACCACCTTTCTTACCCTTTCTATACTGTATGGCCACTACACAGTACCACTTCCTTAATCCTGTATATATGGGCGCTGCACACTACCACCTATTTTTATCTCGTATATATGGAACTTGCACAGTAACATTTTTTATCCGGTATATAAGGGTATTGTACTGTATACTTCTTGTCTTGTATATACCTATGTAGCAAGTTTGGTTCTAACACCATATCTATATAGTAAGCTTGGTCCCGGTGCTGTATCCTTACCCTAAATTGTGTTCTAGCACCCCATGTGTGCAGATCATTAGAAAAACTTGCGGGGGCTCAAAATCTACAAAGAGCCCAGAGCCTTAGGCCTCATGCACACGATCAAGAGTGCAATCCAAGGCTCCTCCGACTTGTGTTCCAATCGTTATAGAGCTGGTTCTATAAAGTATGGGGATTACACATCGGAGAGCCCTGCTGGTGAGCATGAGATCTTACTCCACTCCTGGCTTACAATACCACTGCCTTCTGAATCCATTATATATAGTAAAGGGAAGTGGCACAGAGTGATATCATTGCACGTTATCGTAATACAGTGCTCACGCGTTTCCCCTTATAAAGGTCAATTACAAACTAAATAGCACAATTCAGCTCTGAGGAGAGCGGGACAGATATGATCAGACTGAGCGCTCACATGACAACTCCTGCCCTTCATTTTAATGATCAAAGTCTTTTTTTAAAAAAGTATTTTAACCCTTTCTAAGCTGAATTCACATCCCCTGTCATCAGATAGTGCATCTATACATGTCTACTCCACAATGTGATAACGCATAGGTAGGAGAGCGCCAGCGCATCTATCCATATATTACAGCTCTCGGCCAAGGCTACGCACGTGACATCATTGCCCGCCGCTAGTCTCTACATGTTCCTCATCATTACAAGGCGCGTTTCATCCCAGTTAGCAGATCCCATTCCGTGCTACATGTTTAGACTTTGTGTGATTTTACACGCCTGATCCTACAACCCAGCCTGTGAAGACTTCTCCAGCCCGTCCTTGTTCTTCATCCCTTTAACCAGGAGTCCTGTACATCATTATCCTGAAGGAAAAGCAAGATTTGAGCCGGGTCTCCAAGCACAGGCATCACTTTGGCATGTGAGGCCTTATGTCATCTGTTCATATATTTGGGGTCTACCTCGTCTATACCTCCATTGTTCCTTACATCTTTCTAGCTGGCAATTCCCAGCATTCGGGAAATGTTCTTTCCTGTTAATGAGAGGATTTCCAGCAGCCGCACAAAGCGTGTGGACATCATGTACTGTAAAGTGAACGGGCCAAGTATCGCACCATTTACAAGGCCAACAAAGTCAAGAACTTGGCTTGGTCTCTCTTTATATTGTGAGTAATCGTGATCAGCTTAGTCAGTCGGTGACGTGTAGCCTTGTACGTATGTAGGCACCATAACTCGGCCATAGACGTGAGGTCTTTTGGAAGTAGATACCAAAATTTCACCTCTATGGTGTCTGAGTTATGAAAGAAGAAGAACTGGATAAATCGTATCCTTCATGCCCAAGGGACCCTACACAGTAATATAATACTTGCAAGTAAAAACAATACCGCACCCAGATAGAAAAGTCAGATCGCTGCAAAACCCATCCTGAAGTTATGTCTTGGACAGATATAGAAGTGATTACAGGTGTGGGCCTGGTGTCTTACCACTAGAGGGCATAAAAGTGCTTCCCTATAAAAAAAGTTCTCAGAGGTTACTTTTGGGTAGTGTACTTCTCGGTGACAACTGGAAACATTTTGATTGTTGGGTGCAAGAATGTTGGCCTCGTGGCGAGCGCTTCAATCCTACCTTTGCTGACCAGGACAACGACACCTTCTTGGTGAACTTTTCTTTTTCTATTGTCATTGAATGCAGTATGTACCAAAGGTGGAGTCTGAGTTTATATAAGAACTACATCATGTGATACATTTCCGGCTGTCTTTTTGCATAATTTTATTACAGATATGTCCACCATTACCTCTCATGATACAAATGTAATATAATAATCATCAACAGAGCAACTCACATTATAACCACTGGGTGGCAGTCTACAGAGATCTAGAACACAAACTTCTCCTGACAGAGTATCTGGAAATCATGTGTATTAAGCTTCAATACTGTTAATACAGATTGTAGCAGAAAGTCAGTCATTGCATTTGTTAGTGCTGAAATTCCAGTCTTGGTCAATTTTTTTTTTTTTCGTGGCCAGTGTATTAGTAAAAAAAATTTTTTCAGAAAATAAAAGGAAAGTAACACAGACAAGAGGAGGGATGTATAAATTTGGTTATTGCTGAAATTCACGCCAACATCCATAACATCTGTACTGGAAGGGAACACTTATCATTGAGCCACTGAGCAGCAGATACAGTATAGCCGTATGTGTCACAAAAAGGATGTAGCGTTAACACAAACAGAAAACCAATTACACGTCTATAAATCCGTGACACATGACAAAAATTAGTCTCATTCTGTGGGAACACTCAAAACTCTTTTCATGCATTGGCTTCTACCTTATGTGAATGAACAACATGAGTATACTGTACTATTGTGTAATATGTAGACAAAACATTTTTAAAGTGCAAGTACAAGTTATATTCTTGTACATAGGAGCAGTATTATAGTAGTTATATTCTTGTACATAGGAGACAGTATTATAGTAGTTATATTCTTGTACATAGGAGGGAGTATTATAGTAGTATTATAGTAGTTATATTCTTGTACATAGGAGTAGTATTATAGTAGTTATATTCTTGTACATAGGAGTAGTATTATAGTAGTTATATTCTTGTACATAGGAGTAGTATTATAGTAGTTATATTCTTATACATAGGAGTAGTATTATAGTAGTTATATTCTTGTATATAGGAGCAGTATTATAGTAGTTATATTCTTGTACATAGGAGGTAGTATTATAGTAGTTATATTCTTGTACATAGGAGTAGTATTATAGTAGTTATATTCTTGTACATAGGAGTAGTATTATAGTAGTTATATTCTTGTACATAGGAGTAGTATTATAGTAGTTATATTCTTGTACATAGGAGGTAGTATTATAGTAGTTATATTCTTGTACATAGGAGCAGTATTATAATAGTTATATTCTTGTACATAGGAGGTAGTATTATAGTAGTTATATTCTTATACATAGGGACAGTATTATAGTAGTTATATTCTTGTACATAGGAGCAGTATTATAGTAGTTATATTCTTATACATAGGGACAGTATTATAGTAGTTATATTCTTGTACATAGGAGTAGTATTATAGTAGTTATATTCTTGTACATAGGAGCAGTATTATAGTAGTTATATTCTTGTACATAGGAGGTAGTATTATAGTAGTTATATTCTTGTACATAGGAGTAGTATTATAGTAGTTATATTCTTGTACATAGGAGCAGTATTATAGTAGTTATATTCTTGTACATAGGAGCAGTATTATAGTAGTTATATTCTTGTACATAGGAGCAGTATTATAATAGTTATATTCTTGTACATAGGAGGTAGTATTATAGTAGTTATATTCTTGTACATAGGAGCAGTATTATAGTAGTTATATTCTTGTACATAGGAGTAGTATTATAGTAGTTGTATTCTTGTACATAGGAACAGTATTATAGTAGTTATATTCTTGTACATAGGAGTAGTATTATAGTAGTTATATTCTTGTACATAGGAGTAGTATTACAGTAGTTATATTCTTGTACATAGGAGTAGTATTATAGTAGTTATATTCTTGTACATAGGAGTAGTATTATAGTAGTTATATTCTTGTACATAGGAGTAGTATTATAGTAGTTATATTCTTGTACATAGGAGGTAGTATTATAGTAGTTATATTCTTGTACATAGGAGTAGTATTATAGTAGTTATATTCTTGTACATAGGAGTAGTATTATCGTAGTTATATTCTTGTACATAGGAGGTAGTATTATAGTAGTTATATTCTTGTACATAGGAGCAGTATTATAGTAGTTATATTCTTGTATATAGGAGCAGTATTATAGTAGTTATATTCTTGTACATAGGAGTAGTATTATAGTAGTTATATTCTTGTACATAGGAGACAGTATTATAGTAGTTATATTCTTGTACATAGGAGTAGTATTATAGTAGTTATATTCTTGTACATAGGAGTAGTATTATAGTAGTTATATTCTTGTACATAGGAGTAGTATTATAGTAGTTATATTCTTGTACATAGGGGCAGTATTATGGTAGTTATATTCTTGTACATAGGAGCAGTATTATAGTAGTTATATTCTTGTACATAGGAGTAGTATTATAGTAGTTATATTCTTGTACATAGGATCAGTATTATAGTAGTTATATTCTTGTACATAGGAGTAGTATTATAGTAGTTATATTCTTGTACATAGGAGCAGTATTATAGTAGTTATATTCTTGTATATAGGAGCAGTATTATAGTAGTTATATTCTTGTATATAGGAGCAGTATTATAGTAGTTATATTCTTGTACATAGGAGTAGTATTATAGTAGTTATATTCTTGTACATAGGGGGCAGTATTATAGTAGTTATATTCTTGTATATATTAGTAGTATTATAGTAGTTATATTCTTGTACATAGGAGGCAGTATTATAGTAGTTATATTCTTGTACATAGGGGGCAGTATTATAGTAGTTATATTCTTGTATATATTAGTAGTATTATAGTAGTTATATTCTTGTACATAGGAGGCAGTATTATAGTAGTTATATTCTTGTACATAGGAGTAGTATTATAGCAGTTATATTCTTGTACATAGGAGCAGTATTATAGTAGTTATATTCTTGTACATAGGAGGTAGTATTATAATAGTTATATTCTTGTACATAGGAGTAGTATTATAGTAGTTATATTTTTGTACATAAGAGTAGTATTATAGTAGTTATATTTTTGTACATAAGAGTAGTATTATAGTAGTTATATTTTTGTACATAAGAGTAGTATTATAGTAGTTATATTTTTGTACATAAGAGCAGTATTATAGTAGTTATATTCTTGTATATAGGAGTATTATTATAGTAGTTATATTCTTGTACATACAGTAGGAGTAGTATTATAATAGTTATATTCTTGTACATAGGAGCAGTATTATAGTAGTTATATTCTTGTACATAGGATCAGTATTATAGTAGTTATATTCTTGTACATTGGAGCGGTATTATAGCATGTATATTCTCGTGCATTCAGGGCAGTATCATACTCTTGACTTTCTTTTCCTCCATCATTTCAGTATCATTGATGTTAATAACATGTATTATGGGATCATTAATCATTTCCCTCGGTTTCTTACATGAGGTGGCCTCTTGTTTCTTACTGTTCTTTGTTTCACTACATCCACGTATTTTATTCCCCCCACAACAGTTTTGCGCTGTATAAATAGAGGTACCTGGCTACGCAGGGTATCCGAGCCCAATGGGATTATGGGTTTGAACAGACTTCAGATTTGTATCCTGACTTACTGGATATTACAATATCACGGCTATGATTTAACTCTAAGACTCGGAAACAACTGTTCTCAATTATCTTCTCTTCCCAGAAGGCTTTTTACCCTCTGGCCACGCAAGAAAACATAATTGAATCTTTCAAATTTGCAAACCCCATGAAAAGAAGCTGTTTAAGCTCCCCATAATATTAAATAAATACGGCCTGTGTTATTTTACCAGTCCGTTTACAATAGATGTTGGTGAGTGGGGTATTGGTGGTACGGTAACGCTTGTGGTTTGGCGACTCCATGCTTCATCAGCATCGATTTTCTTCTGTAATTTTACCTGAATTTGTTCGGGAAGAAAGATCACATTTCCTATCAAGATAAGAGCAGAATCCAAACATTCTTTTCGGTTGTCAGACTGTTATATCTTTTTCTGGGACAACAGAGTTAAAACCAATATGGCGACCATTACAGGTCTAGATATGTTGTAACATAAGCAGGCTTCATCACATACAGTATTGCCTGCAGTCTGGGTTACTTCTAGACTTTTAGCAGTAAATTCCTTGAAAATTAGCAGCTTTCACCGAGATGACAAGAACGATGTCCGATGTGATCCATCCTGCTGATGTAAAAGCGGAAATAGTTATTATGGCTTCCCTGGGGAACAGATTCCTGCAGATGAAAAAGAAGAAATTTCTGCAGACTCAGAACACACTATATAGAGAGAATGTACATAGTCTTATACTCGGGACGACATGTTGTACGAGAAATATGGACATCATGGATTCAATACTTTGATGTAACTAGAGGCTCATGGGCCCTTGGTACAAAAGCTCAACTTGGGCCTTACTGTACAACTGCTCTTGCTTATAAGTTCTATGATCTTATATTTCGGGACATAATAATAAAATATCTCTTCCTTTGAAGGTCTTAAAATTAGGTAAATCCACAGATGGAGAAAAACACACAACAAAATCCACCTTGTAATTAGTTAAAAAATTAGCAGCTTTATAAATATTTTCTCTTACCATCTTGGTGGCGACATCTTTTGTCTTGATCACTTGCCAATGGATACGACCATGAATAGAGGAACTTTCTATGGTCTGGGACTTGTCAGAAACCCAGCCATGATGTCCTTAATGTAGTCAGGTTATCTTCTCATACAATGTTGGCCAAAAGTATTGGCCCCCCTGCAGTTCTGTCAGATAATCCTCTGTTTCTTCCAGAAAATGATCACAAGCACAAACTCTTTGGTAATATCTTCATTTATTTTGCTTGCAATGAAAAAACACAAAAGAGAATGAAAAAAAAGTCACATCATTGATCATTTTACACAAAACTCCAAAACTGGTGCGGACAGAAGTATTGGCGCCCTCAGCCTAATACTTGGTAGCACAACCTTTAGACACAATAACTGCGCACAACCGCTTCCGCTAACCAGCAATGAGTTTCTTACAAGGCTCTGCTGGAATCTTAGACCCTTCTTCTTTGGCAAACTGCTCCAGGTCCCCCCTGAGATGTGAAGGGGGCCTTCTCCAAACTGCCACCAAGAGATCTCTCCCCCTCCCCCACAGGTGTTCTATGGGATTCAGGGCTGGACTCATTGCTGCCACTTTACAAGTCTCCAGGGCTTTCTCTCACCACCATTTTCTAGTGCTGACCTGAAGTGTGTTTTGGGTCCTTGTCCTGCTGGAAGAGCCCTGACCTCTGAGGGATACCCCGCTTTCTCACACTGGGCCCTACATGATGCTGCACAATGTGTTGGTCGTCTTCAGACTTCATAATGCCATGCACACGGTCAAGCAGTCCAGTGCCAGAGGCAGCAAAGCAACCCCAAACCATCAGGGACCTCCGCCATGTCTGACTGTAGGGGGCGTCTTCTTTTCTTTGAAGGCCTCTTTTTTTTTTCCCTGTAAACTCTATGTTGATGCCTTTTCCCAAAGGGGATGCACTTTGTCAGATAGATAGATGGGAGATAGATAGATGATAGATAGATAGGAGATAGATAGGAGATAGATAGATAGATGGGAGATAGATAGATAGATGGGAGATAGATAGATAGATAGATAGATAGATAGATAGATAGGAGATAGATAGATAGATAGATAGATAGATAGATAGATAGGAGATAGATAGATAGATAGATAGGAGATAGATAGATAGATAGATAGATAGATAGATAGATAGAAAATAGATAGATAGATAGATAGATAGATAGATAGATAGGAGATAGATAGATAGATGGGAGATAGATAGATGGGAGATAGATAGATGATAGATAGATAGATAGATAGATAGATAGATAGATAGATAGATAGATAGATAGATAGGAGATAGATAGATAGATGGGAGATAGATAGATGGGAGATAGATAGATAGATAGATAGATGGGAGATAGATAGATAAATAGATAGATTATATAATCCACCAACATTGGCAGCAGTCTAAGAAATTCAGTGAAATAAGAGGTACATTTGTTTACCGATAGTATAATGTATCTCGCTATGCATAATGAATAGATAGATATAATAGATATGAGATATACAGATTTCTTAGGGTGCATTCACACAGAGGAAAACAGCGCTGAATTTGGTGTGGAATCCGCGTCAGATTCAGCGCTGAAAAAAATGGGTTCCTTAAGTCGTGATGTCAATGGGAGGCTTTTTTTTCAGCGGTGAATCTGACGCGGATTCCACACCAAATTCAGCACTGTTTTCCTCCATGTGAATGCGCCCTTAGAGCTTTGAGATAATTCTCTTGAAAATAGAAATATAAAATCGGCAGCACTCCAAGATCACATAGAAAGCACATACAGTGGATTATTTGCCCAAACCCTTTTCTGTGGTTTCTGTTGGATCTTGGAGTGCTGCCTGTTCTATCTTTCTATTTTAGATGGATAGTCAGATATGAGATTTATAGGTGAAAATTAGTAACTTTCTCTGGAATGACAGACGATGTGATCCATCCTGCTGATGTGAGAGCGGAAATAGTTATTATGGCTTCCCTGGGGAACAGATTCCTGCAGATGAAAAAGAAGAAACTTCTGTGGGCTCAGAAGATACTATAGAGAGAATGTGCATAGTCTTATATCTCGGGCATCATGTAGTATGAGAAATATGGACATCATGGATAGATTGATAAAAGATTAATAGATAGATAGGATATAGATAGATAGGAGATAGATAGATAGATAGATAGATAGGAGATAGATAGATAGATAGATAGATAGATAGAGATAGATAGATAGATAGATAGATAGATAGATAGATAGATAGATAGATAGAGAGAGAGATAGATAGATAGGAGATAGCTCTGCACTCTACTGAAACAGCTCTCACAAAAGTCTCCAATGATCTCCTGACGGCTAAATCCAATGGTGACTTCTCTCTTCTTATTCTTCTGGACCTCTCTGCAGCTTTTGACACTGTTGACAATCATCTTCTCCTCACTATGCTCCGCTCAGTTGGCCTCAATGACACTGCGCTCTCCTGGTTCTCCTCTTATCTCTCAGACCGCACTTTCAGTGTATCATTCGCGGGCTCTGTTTCCTCCCCTCTTTCCCTTGCTGTTGGGGTTCCTCAGGGCTCGGTCCTCGGCCCCCTGCTCTTTTGTCTGTACACAGCCCCCATTGGACAAACCATCGCCAGATTTGGCTTCAGGTACCATCTTTATGCTGATGACACCCAATTATACACATCTTCCCGTGACATCACCCCTGCACTCATACAGAACACCAGTGACTGTCTCTCTGCTGTCTCTAATATCATGTCCTCGCTCTATCTGAAACTAAATCTCTCTAAGACTGAACTACTACTGTTTCCACCATCTAATAGATCTGTCCCTGATATATCCATTGCAGTCTCAGGCCTTACTATAACTCCTAGGCAGCAGGCTCGCTGCCTCGGGGTCATGTTTGACGCAGACCTTTCCTTCACCCCTCATATTGAATCACTCGCACGTTCATGTCACCTCCACCTCAAAAACATCTCCAGAATACGTCCTTTCCTTACCAGAGATACACTAAAGACACTTATTGTCTCTCTGATTCATTCTGGCCTTGATTACTGTAACTCCTTACTAATTGGTCTTCCCCTCACTAAACTCTCCCCTCTACAATCTATTCTGAATGCAGCGGCCAGGCTCATCTATCAGGCTAGACACTACAGCGATGCCTCTGGTCTGTGCCAGTCACTACACTGGCTGCCTATTCATTATAGAATAAAATATAAAGTTATCCCCCTCCCCCACAAGGCTCTCCATAATGCCGCACCTCCCTACATTTCCTCCCTCATCTCTGTCTACCGCCCAACCCGTGTTCTCCGCTCACTCAATGACCTAACACTTACATCCTCTATTATCAGAACCTCCCACGCTCGTATACAAGACTTCTCCCGAGCTGCACCACTTCTCTGGAATGCTCTACCCCGGACAATAAGATTAACTCCCAACTTCTACAGTTTCAAACGCAAACTAAAGACATCTTATCAGACAGGCCTATCACAATTCCTAATGCACAAAATTGTCTGAACACTGTATAAGCAATGCCGCCCCTGCTACCTCTTGTGTCACCCCCTCTACCTCATAGATTGTAAGCTCTTTTGAGCTGGGCCCTCAGTCCCATTGTGTGAAATGACGTTCTTTGTTATGTATGTCTGTATCTGAACCCTATAAATTGTACAGTGCTGCGGAATATGTTGGCGCTATATAAATAAAATGTATTATTATTATTAGATAGATAGATAGATAGATAGATAGGAGATATATAGATAGGAGATAGATAGATAGATAGATAGATAGATAGATAGGAGATAGATGATAGATAGATAGATAGATAGATAGATAGATAGATAGATAGATAGATAGGAGATAGATAGATAATAGATAGATAGATAGATAGATAGATAGATAGATAGATGATAGATAGATAGATAGATAGATAGATAGATAGATAGATAGATAGATAGATAGGAGATAGATAGGAGATAGATAGATAATAGATAGATAGATAGATAGATAGATAGATAGGAGATAGATAGATAGATAGATAGATAGATAGATAGATAGATAGATAGATAGAAGATAGATAGATAGGAGATAGATAGATAGATAGATAGATAGATAGATAGATAGATAGGAGATAGATAGATAGATAGATAGATAGATAGATAGATAGATAGATAATTGTCTTTGTTCTCATACTTCACTGTAAGGATGCAGGACATAATCCCAATGTTAGAGTTGCACTATGTGAATGGTATCTTATGTTGCGCTCATTCCTGGCAGATGGAGAAGTCTCTGTACAGTAAATCATTAGGACCCTCTTCTCCCTATTTTCAGTTCTTTACACTGGAGGTCAGAGGCTTTGAAGCTGCAGACCCTCACATCAGGAGATCCCTCACATCAGGAGATCCCTCACATCAGGAGATCCCTCACATCAGGAGATCCCTCACATCAGGAGATCCCTCACACCAGGAGATCCCTCACATCAGGAGATCCCTCACATCAGGAGATCCCTCACATCAGGAGATCCCTCACATCAGGAGATCCCTCACATCAGGAGATCCCTCACACCAGGAGATCCCTCACATCAGGAGATCCCTCACACCAGGAGATCCCTCACATCAGGAGCTCGGCTTCTCTCCATGTCAGGGCTCTGCGGTGATTTCTCAGTAAGTCCCACCATTGGGAGTCCTGGAGGTAACTGCACAGACTCTCTCACGTTCTGCACACCGTGCTGCGCCTCTAACTCACTCATTACAGGTTTGTTATTCTTTCTATGTAACCAGACTTTGTGCTCCAGGAAACGGAAATCATACACTATACTAAGGCCGAGGGTGAACTAGCCAAGGTTCAGAGACCGGGCAGGAATATAAAGTGCAACGTAAGACAAAAAGTGACAAAGTCTAACAGATCGGTGAGAAAAGCGATATGTCTATTACATGTCCATCTCCTGTCTGGGAAAGCTGGGTGACAACCAATAGCCCCCATTCCAATGCTCAATGGGTTGCGTCACAGGTTTCCCTAAAGACCAACAATATTGGCACTATATGGAACTAGGCACATGTGTGGTGCCATCTGGAGCTCATGGTAGCCATCATATTCTTCCAGAGAAGAATACCTTCATACTATGGCGCTGAGTGTGTGGCCCTACATAAGACTGGCGCATATAGAGGTGCATATATTAGGGATGAGAGAATCAATTCAGATCAAACTGGATTCAAACCAAATTTTCCATAAATTTCAGGCTCAACATAAATATGAAGATGTTAAAGGGGCTCTATCACTGGGTAAAGTCATTTTTATCTAAACACATGCTTGCATAGGCTTTAGAAAGTCTATTTCACACCTACCTTCAGTATGTAGATTGCCTCAGTGGTCTCTGAATGTTTTTATTCATATGCTAATGAGCCTCCAGCCGGCTCAGGAAGTTCCCAGCAGCCTCCTCTCTCCCATTATCTTCTATGTGTGTGAATCAAACAGGAAGCTGAGTCATCATCATCATCATCAGCAGTCTCCCATAGAAAACAATAGGAGAGGTGTGCACGATCTATCGTGCACCAGTCTAATTAGCATATGAATAAAAACGGACTTATTCAGAAACCACTGAGGCAATCTACATACTATAGGTAGGAGTGAAATAGACTTTCTAAAGGCTATGCAAGGATGAGATTAGTTAAAAATGACTTTTCCTAGTGATAGAACCCCTTTAAGGTTTGCACCCGCAAAACACTATTTTACTCGGGGGTCTCCTCATGGCATCCTGTGTTCCACCCATGTCGTCTTCTGGCATATGCCTGATATCATGTGACCTGGGGTCATCACTGAGCCTATTATTGGGCCTCTGCAGTCACATGGGGTGTGTAAACGTCATAATGCTTTGACTTTGGTACATGACTATTTTGACCTCTGGTTGATGTCACACCCGGGGTCATTGGTGGGGCCAGTGATTAGGCCTTAGTCAGTGGCGTAACTAGGAAAGCGGCAAACTTTTGACATGGCCCCCCCCCCGCACTCTATTATGCGCCTTAGTGGCCCCTGCACACGGTATTATGTCCCTCAGTGGCCCCTGCACACAGTATTATGCCCCATAGTGGCCCCTGCACACAGTATTATGCCCCTTAGTGGCCCCTGCACACAGTATTATGTCCCTCAGTGGCCCCTGCACACAGTATTATGCCCCATAGTGGCCCCTGCACACAGTATTATGTCCCATAGTGGCCCTGCACACAGTATTATGTCCCATAGTGGCCCCTGCACACAGTATTATGCCCCATAGTGGCCCCTGCACACAGTATTATGTCCCATAGTTGCCCCTGCACACAGTATTATGCCCCATAGTGACCCCTGCACACAGTATTATGCCCCTTAGTGGCCCCTGCACACAGTATTATGTCCCTCAGTGGCCCCTGCACACAGTATTATGCCCCATAGTGGCCCCTGCACACAGTATTATGCCCCTTAGTGGCCCCTGCACACAGTATTATGCCCCATAGTGGCCCCTGCACACAGTATTATGCCCCATAGTGGCCCCTGCACACAGTATTATGCCCCATAGTGGCCCCTGCACACAGTATTATGTCCCTTAGTGGCCCCTGCACACAGTATTATGCCCCTTAGTGGCCCTTGCACACAGTATTATGCCCCATAGTGGCCCCTGCACACAGTATTATGCCCCATAGTGACCCCTGCACACAGTATTATGCCCCTTAGTGGCCCCTGCACACAGTATTATGTCCCTCAGTGGCCCCTGCACACAGTATTATGCCCCATAGTGGCCCCTGCACACAGTATTATGCCCCATAGTGGCCCCTGCACACAGTATTATGTCCCTTAGTGGCCCCTGCACACAGTATTATGTCCCTTAGTCAGACCCCAGAGTATAATAATCGGAGACCCAGGGGAATAAAAACATAAACAACTACTGTTTCTTACCTGTCCCCCGGCTCCTGCGCTGTTGGCCTCCGCTGCCGTCCTTCTAAAATGACGTCAGACAAGTAGGAAGGAGGCCTGGCAGGATAGTGGAGAGGTAAGTAACTGTGTTTTTTATGTTTCTTACCTCTCCCGGTACACAAATCATTATACTCGGGGGTCTGCAAAGACCCCCAAGTATAATGATAGTGTTTGTGGGGCCCGCAGTGTCACTTACCGATCCCGGTCCAGCTAGGATCGGTAAGTAAATAGGACCCGAAACGGCATATTAAAAAAACCCAAAAAGAACCGCAGCGGTAGCGGCTGTCACCGGGCCCCCTAATGTCCTGGGCCCTGTGGCAGCTGCTACTGCTGCTATGGTGGTAGTTACGCCACTGGCCTTAGTGGTGGCTCCGGGCTATGTGACAGAGGCCAGAAGAGTATGCCAGGGGCCCAAAATACAAAATAAATAGTAAAAAGTGAAAAACGTTTAGAATAAAAAAACAAAAACAAAACATTATGTAAACAAAAATATTAGGCATCTAATGTATATATAAGTCTGCTCTATCCAAAAATGGCGTTATTTATCCCATACGGTGAACACCAGAAAAAAAAATACCGCCATGCCACACTTTCCTCAAAAATTGGCAGTAATAAAATCCACCACATGCCCCTCTAAAAGAGAGACGTCAAAAAAAGTAAAAATAGGCGTCAAAATATGGTGACCCCCATTTTCCAAAAATGACATTTTATTCAGTAATAGCTGTAATACATAATAAAACCAGTAGAAATATGACATCGCCGTAATTGTAAAGTCATGTCATGTGTAATGCAGAATGAATGCTGCAAAAACTAAATGCAAAAAACAATTAAAAATTAAATAAAATTGTAGGTTTGTTCGGCACAGACCCCCCCCACAAAAGGTTAATAAAAGAAAATTGTATGTACAACAAAAAGGGGGCAAACAAAAATACAACTCATCGTGCAAACAATAAGCCTAAGCCTCCGTATGTCAACAGAAGTTTCAAATTTTGGAAGGCGGAGATGGAAACAAATTGCAACATTAACGACCAAACTACCCTGCGCCCTTAAGGGTTAATGTAATAATTTCCACCCGTTATGTCCTATTGCTATATAAGATCATAACAGTGAAGATCAACAAGAGGGAAACGCTACAGCCCCGGAGCTCCTAATACTGGCCCAGCGGACACGTAATGAGAATTTCAGATCTCACCGTCCTCCAAGATATCTGCAGCATTGGCTCCATAGAGCGAGCTGTGCTTTGCTGTGAGATGATGCGTAATACTCCTCGAGCCCAGCGTGTAACCGATCCAGCTGTGATGGCATGCCACTGGATGTGAGGGCCTAAGTGGAAACACATTGACATGAGATGAGTCACTGGATGTAACATAGTTCTAGTACCGGTCATATCAGACTGATGTCACCGCCTGTACTGTCCATGTCACCGTCTGCTGCTGCTACTTGTATGATCCGTATCAGCTTCTGAGTGCAAAAATGCATAAAACATCATAAAGTGAATTTTTTTTTACCCTCATTGAAGCCATGATCTTGTTTAACAAGTCTTACGCAATGATTGACAGTTACCGTATATACTCGAGTATAAGCCAAATTTTTCAGCACAGTTTTTGTGCTGAAGAAGCCCCCCTAGGCTTATACTCGAGTCAATAAGTTTTCCCAGTTTTTTGTAGTAAAATTAGGGGCCTTGGCTTATATTCGGGTCGGCTTATACTCGAGTATATACGGTATCTATGTCTCTAGTAACTAGAGCGGGTAACGGGCCCTATTTACTTTCCGATCCTGGCTCCTGATTTGTGAGGATTGGTAAGTGAGGCTACAGGTCTGTGAACTCCACAAACACTCATTATACTCAGGAAGGAAGGGGGGGGGGGTCTTTTCAGACCCCCGAGTATAATGTTTGGAGGCCCAGGGGAGGTGAGGGAACATAAAAAAAGTACTGTTACTCACCTTTCCTGGGTTTCAGATTTACTTGTGTGACGTCCAGGGGTGAACCGACCTTTTCTGCCGCCCGAGGTGGACGACAGAAAGCCACCCCCCGGAGGATGGGGCGGAGCCGAGCGAAGGGGGCGTGGCGGAGCGGTGTTAGCAGGCAGAGAACTGGCACGGAGAGGACCTGCTCGGTGACGCTAAGCCAGTCCAGGACAGCTTGTCCTGGACTGGCTTAGGTAAGCAAAAATGCCGCCCTCCACGGGGCTCTGGCATAGCGCCACCTGAAGCAGTCGCTTCAGGTCGCCTCATGGGAGGTGCAGCGCTGGTGACGTCCCAGACGTCACATAGGCCAGGTTTGCGTCCTTGTGCGTCATGACACAAGCCCCGGCCCAAAAGTTTGAAACGGGGACCTGCCATTCCTAGATACGCCACTGATGACTGGATATAATATGGTGGACCAGGCCGCAGGACATGTCTAGCTCAGTGGTGCTGATCACTAATCTGCCTGACTACATTCTCCTAGGCCTACCATTCTTCAGCTCTATTGCATGTAATTGTAAGTTTTTCAGAGTTGAGTGTTCTGTACGATGCATTGATATGAATCACAGATCCTTCACTATCGCCACTGTTACTGCTAATGCCTCGTGATTGTACAAACAGCACCATATATAGTGTAAATGACATCATGAATGTAAGGTGTCCACCTACCACTGTCTATTGGCTGTGAGGCTGTCGGCTGATATTAGCTGGTGCTAGAACGTCACACTACTTTGTACAAGTTGAATTGGCACTTATTTGGTTTTGTTACAACCAAACAACTTGGAATAATCAGGTCTACCATGGTTTCTAACAAGTTGGTTCACTCATCTCTGGTCAGCCATTGGATGAGCAGGTAGACCCCAGCAATGACCCGGGCCACACTGAAACCAGAGGGGCGTGGGGACTCAGTGAGGGTGAGGATGACTATGTTGGGCCCCCATTCTGCATGGTTTTAATATATATCTTTTTATTACCCTACCTGAGACATAAAACAGTCATTCCGATGTAACCCTGGGCCTGTGTGTTCCGGGCCCCCCTTTAATTCTTTGCTTATTTAAACATTCTGTATCCTGATCTATCTATTTTTGTGGTTACCTCTTCATTCAGTCCCCTCTGTTTTTGGTAGGAAATCCTGGTGACCTCCATGCAGACCTCATATTATTATATTTAACGCTTTTCATTGAGAATTACAATGAAACAAGATCCGTCCTCAGAATAAACACCATCGAGTTCCCGGGAAGTTGCATCATAAGCTTTGACCTATAGCTTTGTTTTCCGAAAAAACATTCCTATAATTGCTCTCATTTTGATTTTCATCTTATCTCTGGTTGAATTTTACAATAACAAATATTTTTTGGCAATTTTTCGGCTTCTATTGGTAACAGACGTCCATTTCACTGAATTCTGAATCGCTCTCGAAAACATCTTTAGTTTACATAAATGCAGGATCGGAAGATCATAACACAAGGAATAATACAGGGGTCCCTCAAGTTACAATATTACTTGGTCCAAGACCACCAGGGTGAGTTAGAACCATCGTGACGTGACACTTATCGTGACTTAAGTGTCCATAATGGGACAACCCGTTTAAAGGGATCCTATCATTCAGATAGCATTTTTTGTCCCTAACACTTCGGAATAGCCTTAAGAAAGGCTATTTGTCTCCTGCCTTTAGATGTCTTCTCTGGGCCACAGTTCTGTAGAAACCCTGTTTTTCTTCTGTATGCAAATGAGTTCTCTCGCAGCACTGAGGGCGTGCCCCAGAGCTCAAACAGCACTGGGGGCGTCCCCAATGCTGTGACGCCTCCATCTTCTTCAGAAACATGCTGTTCATGCGTCGCCTTCCGGTGCAGGTGGTAAAATTTGTAGGCCTCGGGCAGAGCCGACTGCACATGCCTGTGGCCACAAGAAAAATGGCCGCTTGCACAGTAAGTGGCCATTTTCTTGTGGTCTGTGGGCATGCGCAGTCAGCTCTGCCCAAGGCCTACAAGTGTCAAGCTAACCGCCGGAAGAAGACGCATGAAGAGGACGTTCCAGATGAAGATGGAGGCGGCACTGGAGAGTTCTCTGGCAGCATTGGGAACGCCCCCAGTGCTGTTTGAGCACCGAGGACCGCCCCCAGTGCTGTGAGAGAACTCATTTGCATACTGACGGAAAACTGAATTTTAACCGAATGGCGCGCAGAGAAGACATCTAAAGGTAGGAGACACATAGTCTTTCTTAAGGCTATTCCAACATGTTAGGGACAAAAAATGCCATGTGAATGATAGGATCCCTTTAAGCTCCACAAAACTGGCGTAGATGGGTTGATAAATTCCTCTCTAAAAAGATATAGTAAGAAATGAATGAGCACAAAATATTGGATCTGTTTAGATCAGAAAACTGTTCTGTCGCTTTAAGTAGTGACATCATTGCCGCGCGCAGGTGTTTCGCCATCTGCAGTCCATCTTACGTGATCTTGCCCGGTGACACATAGAAGGTTAACCGTTACATCACTGGTCGGGCTATTACACGTGACCTGCAGATTCAATGTTCCATCTCATTGTGTCCCTGTAGGTTCTAGCAGCGCTGCAAGGTAGAAGCGTCACTGAATGTTTTCCTTGATATTTAATTCAATTCCTGTGTCTTGGGCTCGTGAGATTTTTGTTAGATTTGACGAAGTTCACTGCGGGTGTGAGAATAAACAGGTGACGGTGGGGAATCAGTTATAGCAGGGCGTAGGTCTGTTCTAGAAAGCGTGGATTGATATAGATAGCGCTGTAGGACAGAAGAGGTAACAGACCGAGCTAATCTGCTCCGCAGGTGCTTTAGGATTTATTCAGACCATCATAGGAAAACTGCATGGGGGAAAAAACTGCACGCTTCTGGTGATGTTTTTGATTTTATAGATGAAACCTGTTTGGTTCCATTTACATGTTCAGGTTTGTGTATGCAGATTTTGCATACTTGTTAGGGTAAAAAAGGGAAAAAGCTCCTGAGTGGCTCCCATTGATTTCAATGGTAGCCGTTTTTTTTGGTCAGGATTTTGAGGCAAATACGGCATTTTTGTTGACCTAAGCCAGTCCAGGACAAGCTGTGGATTGGAGAGGCCCTGTGGACGCAGCGCTGCTCCACCGGCCTCCCCTGACGCTCAGGCAGAGAGCAGGTCCTCTCCCTGCCTGCTCTCTGCCTGCTAACGCCGCCCCGTCCGCTCTGCCCCGCCCCCTCCGCTCCGCCCCCTCCTCTCGGGAGGGGGGGGGCGGCTTTATGTTGTCCGTCTCAGGAGGCATGAGAGCTAGGTTCACCCCTGACTTACCCTTAACCCTTCTGGAAACTCCCAAACAAATGGAATGACCTCCTGAAGAGAACGGAAATCTCCTTAGACAATTGGAAAGCAGGATATGTGCTGGACACATCCAAAAAAAGAGCGTGAGCAGTGACCAAAGGGGTGGTGGGGTGATGTCTTTAAGGCACATGGCCACTCTCGTTCGGGGTATGACTTGGGTCCAAAATTTTCACAATGCTATTCTTCCATCCAAATGTTAGCAGTATGAATTCTTTATGTCAATCCAGATATGGAGGAGACCAAGAAAGAGCGCCAGATGCCCCAATGAGGTCCAGAAGAAGTAATGGAATGGTTTTTGTTTTTTACACCTCCCTGGGCCTCCAGACCCCAAAGAATAATCATTTCACTTCTGATTCTACCCAATCTTGTTCAACCCTAAACAAATCAGGGGATTGAACCACCTGAACCCAAAACTAAACGGATCTTGGGAGGTTCTCCCATCTCTAATAGGTACATGTTTTACCTGTAAAATAAAAAAATTGCACCAAAAACAGCGTCACAGCAGCAAAATGTTTTTTGGTTTCAACTACATCCAACCTGACAATAACTGCAAGTGAGCGAAACGTCACTCACCCACGGTGACCAATGGTCACACAGATCTGCAAAAAAAATAATAAAAAATTGTCCAATCTTTTTGAAAATTAGTCTGTGCAGGAAAGACACCATTATTATAGATGGCACATGGTAAGTGGGGCACAAGTACAGATTTCTAATTGGGGTCCAGATTCGTGATTCATGTTACGCCTCTGAGTAGTGTACAATGAGGATCACATCTGTGCTGGGTGCCCATCTGGCACAAAGTCCATCAGAAATCCCATATGAGAAACCCAAGCTCTACTTTTTTTAATTAGGCAATGTCAGAGAAAAAACAAAAATTGGCAACTCATGGACCACATTATAGTTAACGGGGATTTGTTGTAGACCACTTTCCATTTTTCTGGTCCTGCAGAAGAATGGAGACAAGGGTACAGATGGAAGCATACACTTACTGTACTGGGATTTAGCTTTATTGTGAAATTATGTGCTCCCATCTGGAGCACTGACCTCTTCTTTTGCTCCTTTGATGTGCATTCTATTTCCTGTATGAACAAGAGGTCAATCTATCAATGCAGATCTATGGGAGTCCAATGGATAAACTAAAAGACTTACATTGTGAGTTTGTTCTTGGAATCTTGGCACCAGGGCATCAAAAGTGCAATTTCATGATTGTCATCGGATATGTGTTTATCCTGCTCTCCAGCCCTGTATATAACACTGTCAGAACATTTTATGGGATCAAATCTGCTGACAGAGTCATGTAAAACTCCCTTCATACATATTCATGTGAGCCATCGGCCATCTTGTGCAGATCGGGTTTATGACGCATAGGGTCTGTTTGAGCTTTGTGATGCATTATGGGAATATATTAGGCAAGCTCTTTAGATCTTACCCGACAGGAGGATAAACAGAGCCGTCCCATTGGAAATGCTGTAAGCTGCGAAGCTAAGCAGAGAATGTACATTGTAGCTAATGGTTTGTGCGCCGTAAGAACGGGTCGTAGGGATGAAGCACAACTGTTGTGTCAGAGCTTAATATCCTGACCCGTACATAGACATGTAAACCATGACAATTGTCCACTATTCCTAGTCAAGTCTAATAAGAGAGGTAGCTAGGGGTTGAGTATGGGGGGCCAACCTGTCCAAGGGGCCCCCAACTTACGAATACCAATATTATCACTATACGGTGACCATCTAGTGGTACATATCAGCTCTACACAGGGTCTGCAGACAATTTAGGTGAATACAGGGCAGTAACATCTGGTGACTTACCGGTGACGTCTTTTGTATTCTATTTCTCTTCCATCTGGACCTCCATGACCACTTTTTTCCAGTCTCTGTAACGTTTGCAGCACAGACATCGTTGGCTCATTACTTTCCCAGGCACCCGAACCACATTGTACTCACCTGAACACCCCTCCTGCTACTAACCCCAATTATAAAATATATAATATAACCCCCCCTTAATGAATAATGTTGCCACATGAATCTTTAAATTAATAACATCCCTGTGCACCCCTTTAAATAGTACTCCATATTAATAATGCCCAGGGGTTTCCAAATGAAAAAGTAAAAATAAAATATTGGGGTTCCAATACCCAGGACCCCCAGGATCAGCTGTTTGACTGGACCGTGGAACCTGTGTAAGCGCTGCAGACACCAATCTAGTTAAAGGTAAAGCGTACAGAGCCAGTGGGCCCGGGGCCGCCACTCCCTCCCCCCCCTTCCTGCTAGCTACACCTCAGAGTCTACTGTATTATGCAAGGTTCACAACTGTGCTTGGGTTTCAATTCTTCAAGTCCGCTTGGGGATAAGAAAAAACAGAAATCCCCATAGACTATAATTGTGTTGTCAGGTCCTACTTAACACATATTCAATGGAACTCATGTATGTCCCCCAACACAGAGACTGGTTTAGATTTCTGGTGTGAGTTATAGTAAATCTGATAGGTCTAGGTATTGCCTCTCCTACTATAATAATGGTCTTATACACAAGATTATAACTAGTATAATACAGCCCCCTATGTACAAGAATATAATTACTATAATACTGCTCCTATGTACAAGAATATAACTACTATAATACTACTCCTATGTACAAGAATATAACTACTATAATACTACTCCTATGTATAAGAATATAACTACTATAATACTACCTCCTATGTACAAGAATATAACTACTATAATACTGCCCCCTATGTACAAGAATATAACTACTATAATACTGCTCCTATGTACAAGAATATAACTACTATAATACTACTCCTATGTACAAGAATATAACTACTATAATACTGCCCCCTATGTACAAGAATATAACTACTATAATACTGCTCCTATGTACAAGAATATAACTACTATAATACTGCTCCTATGTATAAGAATATAACTACTATAATACTACCTCCTATGTACAAGAATATAACTACTATAATACTGCCCCCTATGTACAAGAATATAACTACTATAATACTACTCCTATGTACAAGAATATAACTACTATAATACTACCTCCTATGTACAAGAATATAACTACTATAATACTGCTCCTATGTACAAGAATATAACTACTATAATACTGCTCCTATGTACAAGAATATAACTACTATAATACTGCTCCTATGTACAAGAATATAACTACTATAATACTGCCCCCTATGTACAAGAATATAACTACTATAATACTACTCCTATGTACAAGAATATAACTACTATAATACTACCTCCTATGTACAAGAATATAACTACTATAATACTACCTCCTATGTACAAGAATATAACTACTATAATACTGCTCCTATGTACAAGAACATAACTACTATAATACTACTCCTATGTACAAGAATATAACTACTATAATACTACCTCCTATGTACAAGAATATAACTACTATAATACTGCTCCTATGTACAAGAACATAACTACTATAATACTACTCCTATGTACAAGAATATAACTACTATAATACTGCTCCTATATACAAGAATATAACTACTATAATACTGCTCCTATGTACAAGAATATAACTACTATAATACTACCCCCTATGTACAAGAATATAACTACTATAATACTGCTCCTATGTACAAGAATATAACTACTATAATACTACTGCTATGTACAAGATTATAACTACTATAATACTACTCCTATGTACAAGAATATAACTACTATAATACTACTCCTATGTACAAGAATATAACTACTATAATACTGCTCCTATGTACAAGAATATAACTACTATAATACTGCTCCTATGTACAAGAATATAACTACTATAATACTACCTCCTATGTACAAGCATATAACTACTATAATACTGCTCCTATGTACAAGAATATAACTACTATAATACTACCTCCTATGTACATGAATATAACTACTATAATACTGCTCCTATGTACAAGAATACAATAACAATTTTTATCACTATGATTTAGAGGTGGGATGACTTTCAGAAGTTGGATTAGGACATTTTAGGAGATGACAGCACCCAATTTTGTCCCTTGCCTCCTGACTATAGATAAGGACACTTGAAGTTTTCCACTTTTCTTGGTGGAGTTGTATTGAGTAAACTTAATTGTTTCCTTATTCTTCTGACTTCTTAAACTTTCTGGCTAATGTGTTGTATAATAAGCTATACTAAGTATTGCTCAAACAATTCAATCCAAGAGCGTATAATCCATACCCAATGTATACAAGCCTCCATATAGAATATTCTAGTAGATGATATACATTAAATACATGGATGGCAGAAGCAGGGCCATATCATTGGATTGATTAAAACCAACTGGAGTTGAGGAGATCCATGTGTGTCTTCAGTAAATATTTCAGTTCTGATTCCAGCATGGCTTTGTATGTGAATTGCTTAATTCTATGGTTGGAACATTGATGAATCCATCTCTATACAATAATGTAAACCATATCTCAGTATAGGAATATGATAATGTATTCAGCAAACTCTCACTTTTCTTTCCATTGTTACTCAAACTTTCCCAACCATCTTAGTGCACCAATGGATGAGCCTTCTGAAGCAATGATTGTGTTGCCACTTACCTACTTGGAGAAATAGCAACACTCTCAGTGCTCCAAAGAGCTTTTGTGCATATTGACAAAGCAGTAATATCTCAGCAATGGAGGCAATGATTCACAAGGGGAAAACACTGATTCAGGGGGTCCTAACTAGAGATGAGTGAGCAGAGTTCGATCGAGTACATGTTCGATCGAATATCAGAGATGCACTGATGCAGCAGAGCTGAATGTGCAGCAGGGTTCACATCTCTGGTGTAGCAGTGCTGGCCATGCGCTCACCTTGGCTGCATCTCCGGTGTAGCCGAGCTGAGCGCACGGCCAGCACTGCTGCATCTCGGCATAGGAATGCATTCACCAGCGTTGATTGGCCGAATGCCATACAGAGTACAGCATTCGGCCAATCAACGCTGGTTCTGCCGGATGAGGCAGAGTCTAAGATCGGTCCACAGCAGTCTCCATTCTGGTCCGATATTAGACTCTGCCTCCTCACAGACGAGTCTCCGGCAGAACCAGCTTTGATTGGCCGAATGCTGTACTCAGTATAGCATTCGGCCAATCAACGCTGGTCAATGCATTCCTATGGGAAAAAGTCAGCTCCCGCATATCGCAAGCTGACAGGGATCCTGACGTAATACAGTGACTTGGGCATGTTTGATGCCCCCAGACATGCTTCCCCTGTTGTCCCAGTTGCATTCCAGGGTGTTGGCATCATTTCCTGGGGTGTCATAGTGGACTTGGTGACCCTCCTGAGTCAAATATTGGTTTCCCCCTAAACGAGTATTTATTCCCCATAGACTATAATGGGGTTCGATGTTCGATCGAATAGCCGAGTATTGAGCGGCTACTCGAATCGAACTTTGAACATTTCACTGTTTACTCATCTCTAGTCCTAACCTATCTACTGCATGGCTGGGTTGATATGTTATGGGTTCTGGTAACACACTCTCTTCCAGGTGACTATTATTATGGTCTAACCTTTTTTCTGTCTTATTTATGTAAATAAGTTATCCTTGATGCAAAGAAGAAAACTCCTTCTAGCACCACCTTCTGGAAGGTAGGCCCCTTATAGATCAATGCTTAGTTTCTAAGAAATCTATAGAATTGGTCTAGTGTAAAGGTGTTGTAATAGAATTAAACTAGGGATCTTACCTTATTGACTGTGAGCTTCCAGTTCTTAAGTATCCTTCTGGGGGAAAGTAAGAGTCTGGTCATAGAAAGGACATTAGATAAATATCTACGGAACATGTGAGGACTTTCTAAAAGACTTTACAGCAATCTGTTTGTTATAGTAACAAGTCTTACAATGTACCACCAAGTTCCATCCAATGGGAAGAATGTATTTATGGCATTGCTTTCAATCAGAATTGCCATACCATACAATAAATGCATACATCAAATATATTGTGCTACATGCAGAATATATAACTGACACAGACTCAAATTAGACTCATGCAGGAACGGACAACACCATGTGCAGAGAAAGGGGGAACTGTGTAAAATTGGGCAAAGGTCAAATTAATGTGTTAAACCTATTTGCTCTTCAAATTACCTTATGAAACGCAAACAAAAGAAAGAGAGAGCCATTCACAGACAGCTGTTGCAGGATTGTTGCACCTCATCAGAATGAAATCGGGTACTGGTTTGGTTAGGTCATAGGTCACAGACATAGGTCAAAAGGAGTATCATGTCTCCTTTGAGGGTTGTTGCCTTTAGAACCCTTTCTGACTCAGTTTCACTCAACAAGAGAATCTAGTGAAGTATCGTGTAGTCAAGGGAGCGTTCACACTACCGTCGGTGTCCGACATGTAGTGTCCGCTCCTAGTGTCCGCTCAAAATCTGTCACGGACACTAGGAGCGGACACTAGATGTGTCCGTGACACCTGTCATTCACTTGAATGGGCATCGGGTGCGTTCTTTTGCACTCCGTGCCCGTCCTTCCCTGTCCGCAAGAGAAGATGTCCGACTTCTCAAGCGGACAGAGGAACCCTGCATGCAGGGTTGACAAACAGTATGTTGATCACATAGTTCCCCCTGTTGGGATCTCCAGCTGTCTTTAAGTTTTCAGTTGGGAGAAATAAACAACATTACACTGTGTTCATATAAATCATTATGTTTTCTGTATTATGCAGGACAGTTCCTCTAGAGCAAGAGAAAGGACAGGTCCTCCAGAGCGAGAAGTGGGACAGGACAGATCCTACAGAGCAAGAGATGGATCAGAACAGGTCCTCCAGAGTGAGAGATGGGACAGGGCATGTCCTCCAGAGCGAGAAGTGGAACAGGACAGGTCCTCCAGAGCAAGAAGTGGAACAGGACAGGTCCTCCAGAGCGAGAAATGGGACCAGACAGGTCCTCCAGAGCGAGAGATGGGACTGGACAGGTCCTCCAGAGCAAGAGATGGGACAGGACAGGTTCACTACAGTGAGAAATAAGACAGGACAGGTCCACTAGAGCAAGATATAGGACAGGAAGGGCCTCTAGAGTGAGATATAGGACAGGACAGGTCCTCCAGAGCGAGAGATGGGACAGGATAAGTTCTCTTGAGCGATAGATGGGACAGGATAAGTCCTCCAGAGTGAGAGATGGGACAGGACAGGTCCTCCAGAGAGAGACACTCTTCACAATCACACTCCATTCTGGTCCAGAAATGAGGATCCTGAACAGAGAACCCTCCCCATTTTAAGTCAGAATTCTCTTCTCATGTATATAAAATGGCTTTTCTTAGTTAGTTCATCCCTTTAAGTGTCAGGTTAATGGAAATTTCTTGTACTGTACTTTCAGGCTCTACCGTCAGTTTTCCAGCCTATAGAGGCAAACTGGAGAAGATCTTGTAAATGAATTGTGGCGTTGTAAGATTGAGGTAAGATTGTTCTTCACGGGTCAGGGTATGGATATCTGTCACTCGCGCCCTCTCTGCGTACTGTCTGTGTTTTATAGTGTAAGTTTATAATTGGAAACATAAGCAGATTAAACACATTGAGATTTATCGCAGAATTTCGTATAACTTACTTTAGTCACATCGTATGGACATGTTTTACATTAGATAATACACCGGAGACGCAAATGTGATGTTATTTTGTCATATTTCATTCCAGTGATCCTCTATTTCATCAATCAGTTGTAGCCTTTATAGTGGAGGGCGATATCTTTGGGGTAACATTTCCCATAAACGACCATGTCAAAAGTCTCTTCAAATCAATGTCAAAAATGGGTTAAGGACCAGATTCTTCTGGATAGCGGTTAGCGTTGGGTGAACCTCACAAGATTCGCGTTGTGAACATTCTCGATGTCCCGGAAGTCCTGTTATTATACTCTGGGGTCCATTCAGGCTTAGGTGCTAGGAATTTGATAGGAATTTGACTCTGAATGTGAGGCGGAATCTGCCTCAAGATCTACCCCAAATTCCTCCTGAAATTTGCCTCCTGTTCACTTCGGTAGCTTTACGGTAAGATTCCGTCTTTGAACTCCCATTGGAATGAATGGTTGGTGGAAAATCATTTACGTTTGGGCTTGCCAATAAGACAATGGAATTTTTCTCCAAATTCTGCTTCAAATTTTGTCAAAATCTGCTTTAAATTCTGTATCGAATTCCTAGGGGTGAACTCCACGTACGACTATAAAAAGTGGAGGTGCATAAACATGACAAAAAGACTTACCTATCTCTCCAGGGCTCCTTCAAGTCATCCAGTCTGCTTTGAGCTCTTCCACTCTTTGGAATTACCTTCACTCCCCTGGGGGATCGCTAAAGCCTATGATTGGGCCTCGGTGGTCATATGTGACCAGCATTGACCCCAGGGCTTGTGATGTCAGCCAGGAGGACCGAAAAGGTCTCAAGAGTATGTAAGGGACTGCTGGAAACTGGGCATATGCCCAGGCGAGGTGAGGGAAGGTGGGTATAGTTTATTACGTTGGGCCTCCACTCATACTCTGGGATGAGTACAGACTCCCGAGTGTAACGATGATAAGGTCAAAGCCTGGTTTATGACTAATTGATCAATAATCCTGGGTAACTGTCATCTTAATTAATTAGGCTGAGTGCCAGCAGTAAGGAAATGACACCAGACACACAATGTTGGTATTAGATCCTCTCTCAACCAAGGAGGAAATACTGACACTCTTCTATTAAAACAACGTGGGGTTAAATAGCTGCAGAGAAAGGAAGAGAAATAACAACAATGTAAGTCTCCATATTCATTCCTGATTGGTATGATACATCTCAATCCAACAGAAAAAGTTTAAGCAGTTCCATAGATAGCCAGCTACTCCTGGTCCTGCGTGGTGACCTTGGAGAGCTGTATTCTGCCAGCAAGCCAAGCATTTGTATTTCTTGCGCCCATCCTGGATACAGGCGCCATCTTATCATATAACATTATACCAGTTTTGAGCATTCAATATTCACTGAAACGAATCTTGTAAGGTTTTCCCCATCTTGAATCATTTCTTATAACTCTACATTGTATTCTTCCTATGTTGTCCCACCTGAAAATTTATGAACGAATTGAAAACTGGGTGATACCACTTGGGGATGTCTCTACACAGTTGGAAATTGACCAATAAGGCCATATAAGGACACACCCCTTTGACAGGTGATACAGTAACATTGAATTGTCAATTTATTCATATGTTTCCTGTAGCAGCACAACACAGAGCGATGAGAAAAGAGTCTCCAGAATTGTTGTTACATGAAGAATCTAATAATTTACTGCTCCTGACATGTCGGGGAGGTGACACATCCGCTTTAATGCCTGCGTTCTATTATATTTGGGGCAGATGTTCCTTTTGAAAATGCCGATCGTTAAAAAACTGCAGCTTATGGAGTAGAGTCATGACAAATCCCTCAGAAGTCATTGTAAAGAATTGTTATTAAAAACAGTAATAAGTAATAAGTATCACTGCCCCATAGTCTAATAGGAAACACACACGGGACTGGGGACAATTAATACAGCGACCCGAGTCATCTCACTTTATATACTCCTCATACAGTAAGCACAATTCAACCTGCTAAAGGGAGTCTGTCAGCAGAAACCTGCAGATAGGTTACTGTCACCAGACCCAGCATATCACCCCAGCCCTGCAGATAGATAGGTTACTGTCACCAGAACCAGTATATCACCCCAGCCCTGCAGATAGATAGGTTACTGTCACCAGAACTTGAAAAAACCTTGACTATACCCACTCTGGAGTTTAGGTTGACCAGTCTGTCTGTGGTGATGTGACGTGACTGCTGAGGCCAATCAATGGCTTCAGTGGAAGGGATCCAGGACGTCACAGCTGGTGAAGAGTTTCACTTTGAGAAGAAAGCCCATCAGAAGGACTGGACCTTGTTGAGAGGACAAAGATAGACAACCAACCAAAAATAAGCAACCTAAAGTATATGCGTAAATGCATGGGCTCCTTTAAACTATACCAAGCCCTAAGGAAATCTGTGTCCTCACCATACACATAGAATATGCACAAGAAAAACAATTGTGAGTATGACACTTAGTATAAAAGAAATATATTACACATCCAGTCTTGGTTAATAAACTCGTCATAATTTTATTTATTACATCATACACATATATAAAAGATGGACATTGAAAGGAGAATCTACAAATACAAACTGACTGGGTAAAGTGAAGTTCAGCAGATGGTACGTGGTCCCTTTAAGCATTTACATACAATGGAATACACATGGATTAAGCTAATGCCAGAAAGGAGCTCAGCACTGGAGTCCATTTATACACCGTGTGTGGACATTATATACACATAGCAATAGTATCAATAGCCGCTGAGGTATATATCATGAGTGGCCACTAAGTTATACACATTGCCACAACAGCTCAAAGAAAGTGCTAGAAGTTTAAAGTTACCATGTGGTCCAATATATGTCTCCTATCCATTAAAGTAATAGCATTGATACACACACATTGGTGACTATAACAACATAGGTTCACATATATCCTATACCACTATATACAGGTTTAATAGCACTGTGGCTTACCCATGTTGCCAATAGGAGGTATACAAATCAGGACAGGCACTCACTCCCCAGTACCTGACGCGCGTTTCGGCTATGCAGCCTTCGTCCTTGTTGAGAGGACACTGGAGTATCGGGGACAGGCAAGTATGATTTTTTTTCTTCCTGGCCTATTTAAAAAAAATAAAAATAAAAAAATAATATATATATATATATATATATATATATATATATATATATATATATATATATATATATATATTGCAGTCTGTAGGCCAGTAAGGGTTCTCGCTCAGCCTCATTTCTCACTTCACTCCCTCAAGAACTAGTAAAGCCTCTGGGTGACCCTCTCCAGCATTTACTTCCTGGGTCATACCAAATCTTTTGCTCCTGGATCACAGTGATACAACCCATTTAAAGGAAACTATAAACTATATATAAACTATGTACCAGTTGCAGTAGAACCAAATTTTGTAAATAAAAATGATGCTACAAAAAATGTAATAATTACAATATAGTAGAGGCAAAATACAGGTGTGGGAATCAGCTCTTCATGCACTGATATGGTGCAGAGCTTGTGCTTGTACACAGAAGCCAATCTGAAAAAACAGAGTTACGGAAGGGTTAGCGTAACTGTCCGAGCAGCTGATAAGACAGGAAGTGTCTTTCTGTATGTAATCATAAACCATCACAATGGAAAAATAAGGGAACAGCTGCAGCTGCATCCCCCTCCTCTCCCGAGATGGGTGAACTCCTTGGGTATGAAACCGAACAAACTGAGATTTGCCTCGGATTAACTAAAATGGCCACCATGGCATGCATTTAGGTAATTCAGGTCTGAGGAGACCCCAAAAGTATAATAATTTCACTTCCGAACTTGTTCAACCTGAAGCAAATCAGAGACCTGAGCCACCCGAAATGAAACAAATCTCAAGCACCCATCCCTGCGCCTCTCTCCTCCTCACTCTACTGTTTACTTTTTACACTGAATGGATTTTTTGGAGACTGTGAAGGATTCTGAACGGAGAACAGGAAACGGAGAAGGACAAGCTTCTGGAAGGGAATGGAGATGCCAATATTTTCCAAATACAGAATATTACAAAGCTTCAGAATAGAATAAAATGTCCTACTAATGTATCCAAAAAATGATGATCCTGGGTACATTGTGAGCTTAGGACAGGGCAGGACCTCTACACTTGGCAATGATGTGGTTAACTGCGGCCTCAACAGCAAAACAGACGGAGATTTTTCAGATTACCAGAGTACATCACTATTTATTGGGTAAGCAAAACAAACCCTTAAAGGGATTCTACCATTAACAATCATTTTTTTCTAGTTCAGCCGTTGGAATAGCCTTTGAGGAAGGCTATTCGTCTCCTACCTTTAGAAGTCGTCTCAGGTCTGCCGGTCCATTAAAATCCCGGTTTTGATCGATATGCAAATGAGTACTGGGGGTGGGCTCAGCACTCAAACAGCACTGGGGGCGTCCCCAATGCTGCCAGAGGACTCTTCAGTGCCACCTCCATCTTCTTCAGCAACCGCCTCTTCACTCGTCTTCTTTCGGCTGGGTTCATACTTCGACACCTGTGCAGTCGGCTCTACCATCGGGCCACAAGCCAAGTGCTCAGGCCAGCGGCCATTTTTTGGAGGCCGCTTATGCGTGCATGCGCTGTACGCTCTGTACTCCATGGAACTACAGGAGCTTACACTCGTATGCGTGCGTAAACACCCTCCAAAAAATAGCCACCGGCCTGAGCACTCGGATCTGCCTGCGCCCCGATGGCAGAGTAGACTGCGCATGCGTCGAAGTGTGACCCCAGCCAGAAGATGAGTGAAGAGGCGGTTGCTGAAGAAGATGGAGGCGTCACTGGAGAGAGTTCGCTCGCAGCATTGGGGACGCCCCCAGTGCTGTTTGAGCGCTGAGGCCCGCCCTCAGTGCTGCGAGAGAACTAATTTGCATACAAGCAAAAACTGTATTTTTCACCGAACGGTGGGCCGGAGACGACATATAAAGGTAGGAGAAGAATAGCCTTTCTTAAGGCTATTTCGAGATGTGAACGAGAAAAAAAAGTGTTTAAATGGTAGAATCCCTTTAAGAAACTGAGATTTTTATCAAAATCAGTGTTTTGGCGTTAGAACAGCAGTTTGTATGAATGTAACAGAAAAAAAATCGAACTCTTGGCCAAAAAACACCAAAAAAATACTTTCCCTGAACAGCTATTTGTACTAAATTCTCGTTCACATGAAAGGAACATGACGCTGACAGGCCGGAACCCACAACATCTTCAGACATACGTATGTATTGTGGAAACGGCCCCAAGTATCTCGCGACTGAGACTAATTATAAGTATACAACACTTTTGATTTTTTCAGTAAAATCTTGGCTCAGGCGCTTGAAGAAATGTACAATGGACTCGATACCAGGAAACAATTTGTAGAAACAGATGTCTGTGCGTTCGGAGCAGATGTTTCATGATAACATGATCGGGGTAACAGGACGTGCAAGATAAGGAAATACATACTAACAATACAATGTAAGGAGCAACGCAAAGTTCGGATCCTGATCGTCGATCGAGCAAATTTCAAGATCGTGATCGTGATCGGCTGCAAAATGATCGAAAATCGGAATTTAAAAACGATCCTCAAGTCTCGTGGGTGATGGACCTCAAAAACTTTTGTGTTTGGCCGATCCTAGAATTTTTGAGGAAAATTTTGGAACAATGTAACAATCTAGCAGGCTGCTAATTTCTATTGCATTGACTTATTTACAGGCAATTTGGTTTTTTGGAGGCGTCTTCTAGGAAAAACAATTGATGTCCTGTCTATAGATCATTGATGGGATATGTCTAGTGATCTGATCCTTTGGAGTACACATGAGCATTACCATGAACACTGCTGTCCTCTTTTTGCGCTTTGTCTGATACTGTAGCTCAGATCCAGTTTGCTGATCGGTGGGGGTCCATGGGTCATGGGTATTGGTCAGCAATGTTTTTTCCCATTGACCCCTTTGATGCCTAGTAGGGATTATGCAGCGATCCTTGTACGAGGTCACTGTCATTGTGCTGTTATAGGATACCACATGGCTGCAGAGATGAACTCTCTCTAATACTACAAATTATTCTCATTAGTTTAATGATTTGGAAAGTGTAATTATGACTAATTATGAACTGATAATTTCTAGTGTTTTGCATGACTTCTAGCTGAAGATGAAATTCATATGTTTCCACCCCATGAATGTCAAGAGAGTATGGAGTGTGACATCAGCGGACTTATTATAAGTAATACTGTACTGACCGAGAGAACCGGACGATGATTTACAGCAGGGATGTAAAAAGTCATCATGGAGCCCCATCGCAAAAATAAGAAGTAAACAGGGACCCACCAAGGACACCTGAAGCAGAAAGGAAAGAAACTTGTGTTCTCCCTAATGTACATGGATAATACACACAGTGATGTCACAGTACAGAGATAATACACACAGTGATGTCACAGTACAGGATAATACACACAGTGATGTCACAGTACAGAGATAATACACACAGTGATGTCACAGTACAGAGATAATACACACAGTGATGTCACAGTACAGGATAATACACACAGTGATGTCACAGTACAGAGATAATACACACAGTGATGTCACAGTACAGGATAATACACACAGTGATGTCACAGTACAGAGATAATACACACAGTGATGTCACAGTACAGGGATAATACACACAGTGATGTCACAGTACAGAGATAATACACACAGTGATGTCACAGTACAGAGATAATACACACAGTGATGTCACAGTACAGGGATAATACACACAGTGATGTCACAGTACAGGATAATACACACAGTGATGTCACAGTACAGGATAATACACACAGTGATGTCACAGTACAGGATAATACACACAGTGATGTCACAGTACAGAGATAATACACACAGTGATGTCACAGTACAGGGATAATATACACAGTGATGTCACAGTACAGGATAATACACACAGTGATGTCACAGTACAGGGATAATACACACAGTGATGTCACAGTACAGAGATAATACACACAGTGATGTCACAGTACAGAGATAATACACACAGTGATGTCACAGTACAGGGATAATACACACAGTGATGTCACAGTACAGGATAATACACACAGTGATGTCACAGTACAGGATAATACACACAGTGATGTCACAGTACAGGGATAATCTCTACACACGACCTCCTCACTTGCTTAGGTTTGTGGGTTCAGATGTCGCAGATTCCTAATGAATAAAGATGAATTCAGCTATACTTTATATTGATGTTGGATTTCCCTGGTTATTAATATTCATTACACTGCAGTGACCTCACAGAGCAGGGATTACTAATGAGTTGGCAGCCGCGTGACTTGCTCGGTGACCGGATGAGTTGACTCCAGGGAGTACTGGGTGAGTTGACATGTTTGCATTCCACTTGTTTTACGTCTCTTAAAAGACAGATGGGACTGTACCTGGTACTGCAGCTCAGTCCCATTCACTTAAAGAGGTTTTCTAGCCCCGAGTGGTTTTTTATACTGATGACTAAGGCCTCATGAACAAGACTGAATGTGCTTTCGATGTGGGGCCAAGTCGGCAGCAGAATGCAGTCGTAGCGACATCCAAGTGCATTCCTTGATGCATTCACATCTATGGACGAAAGGTTATAGAAGAGGTCCTACAACTGAATGGATTGGGATCCCCCCATAGCTGTGAATGCATCATAGTATACACTTAGATGTCTCCCCCAGTGCATTCCACTGCAAACTCAGCCCCACATCAGCAGCACACTCGGCCGGGTACATGGGGCCTTCTCTATAGGTTATCAGTTTCAGATTGTTGGGGTCAAACACCTGAATCCAGCGCTGAACAGCTGATCAAGCCATTTCCTAGAATCTAGTGCCCAGTATGTTGCCAGAACCTGCTCTTCTCTTATCTGTGTATTAGTCACAGAGTTGCAGTACCTGCCACTGCCGCTATACTGTAGATGGGGCTGCACCTATTAATTGAAAGAGCAAAGCTGCTTCTGGACACGTCCTGTGCAGTAGTGCCATATATATGTGTGAATTCAATATACAACACACAATTCCTCATGGATGTCCATCAGTTTTTTGCCCCTGTGTGGCCTCCAGGTTATCCCGGCCCTCTTAATCCACCACTAGGGGGAACTTGCTACATATGGATTTTTACAGCTCCTATTAAATCAGTAATGCAATGAGGTCCCCCTAGTGGCCATAAGTATCAGCTGCTCCTACTGGGCGGAGTCATTATCATGGGGGGCTGGCACTTCCCTAACATACTGTTATCGTCTGCACGTAGTATATGCTCCTTGTAGAGAAACATACTTTACTTTAAAGATGAATTATTGAACATATCTTTAAGAAGTTTTTGCTCCCCTCCGAACTTTTACTTTCTGAATCAAAACTTCAATAGCTGTGAAGACCCCAAAACCGAAATCTTTAACAGATTATCATGCTTGTCATTGACTTAGCAGATGCCGGGGTGAGCTGGAGAATTGCCAGTTGTGTTAATAGTTCTCAGGTGAAGAGGCCTGGCACCGAGCCCAGTAGGGTCAATGCCATGTGCGAGCGCGCTGTCCTTGCTAGAAGAAAATGTGTTTCAGCTTCACAAAGTCACCAGCTTCAAGTTTTTGTGACAAGGCTTGGCAAATTCTGTATATTTTTTTTGCATATGCCATAAAGAAATTTAATAGAAATACTGAAAATGGATTCTGTGTAGTCTCCATTGTCTTGAGAAATATCTCAATAGCATGTGTAACAATCTGGCAGAAGAAGACAACCCGAGACCATATGTGTGCTACTTGTGCCTGGGGTCCTGGACTTCATACTAGAGATGGGAAAACCTCTCAAGATTTGTTTTGGGTTCTGGTGGCTCAGGTACCAGATTCATTTCTGGCCAAAAAAGTCTGGTACAAATCACACATTAAACTGGCTTAAAACATAGTGTAGAACACTGTCAGGGCTCCTAGGAACCTATCTATAAACATAGTGTATAACACAGTCAAGGCTCCTAGGAACCTATCTATAAAACATAGTGTATAACACTGTCAGGGCTCCTAGGAACCTATCTATAAAACATAGTGTATAACACAGTCAGGGCTCCTAGGAACCTATCTATAAAACATAGTGTATAACACAGTCAAGGCTCCTAGGAACCTATCTATAAACATAGTGTAGGACACTGTCAGGACTCCTAGGAACCTATCTATAATACATAGTGTATAACACTGTCAGGGCTCCTAGGAACCTATCTATAAAACATAGTGTATAACACAGTCAGGGCTCCTAGGAACCTATCTATAAAACATAGTGTATAACACTGTCAGGGCTCCTAGGAACCTATCTATAAACATAGTGTAGGACACTGTCAGGACTCCTAGGAACCTATCTATAATACATAGTGTATAACACTGTCAGGACTCCTAGGAACCTATCTATAATACATAGTGTATAACACTGTCAGGGCTCCTAGGAACCTATCTATAAAACATAGTGTATGACACTGTCAGGGCTCCTAGGAACCTATCTATAAAACATAGTGTATGACACTGTCAGGGCTCCTAGGAACCTATCTATAAAACATAGTGTATAACACTGTCAGGACTCCTAGGAACCTATCTATAAAACATAGTGTATGACACTGTCAGGGCTCCTAGGAACCTATCTATAAAACATAGTGTAGAACACTGTCAGGGCTCCTAGGAACCATCTATAAAACATAGTGTATGACACTGTCAGGGCTCCTAGGAACCTATCTATAAAGCATAGTGTAGAACACTGTCAGGGCTCCTAGGAACCTATCTATAAAACATAGTGTAGGACACTGTCAGGACTCCTAGGAACCTATCTATAAAACATAGTGTATGACACTGTCAGGACTCCTAGGAACCTATCTGTAAAACATAGTGTAGAACACTGTCAGGGCTCCTAGGAACCTATCTATAAAACATAGTGTATGACACTGTCAGGGCTCCTAGGAACCTATCTATAAAACATAGTGTATGACACTGTCAGGGCTCCTAGGAACCTATCTATAAAACATAGTGTATGACACTGTCAGGGCTCCTAGGAACCTATCTATAAAACATAGTGTAGGACACTGTCAGGGCTCCTAGGAACCTATCTATAAAACATAGTGTAGAACACTGTCAGGGCTCCTAGGAACCTATCTATAAAACATAGTGTATGGCACTGTCAGGGCTCCTAGGAACCTATCTATAAAACATAGTGTATAACACTGTCAGGGCTCCTAGGAACCTATCTATAAAACATAGTGTAGAACACTGTCAGGGCTCCTAGGAACCTATCTATAAAACATAGTGTATGACACTGTCAGGGCTCCTAGGAACCTATCTATAAAACATAGTGTAGAACACTGTCAGGGCTCCTAGGAACCTATCTATAAAACATACAGTCTTGGCCAAAGGTATTGGCACCCCTGCAATTCTGTCAGATAATACTCAATTTCTTCCAGAAAATGATTGCAAGCACAAATTCTTTGGTATTATTATCTTCATTTAATTTTTCTTCAATGGAAAACCACAAAAAGAATTGTCAAAAAGCCAAATAGGATATAATTCCACACTAAACATAAAAAGGGGGTGGACAAAAGTATTGGCGCTGTTTCAAAAATCATGTGATGCTTCTCTAATTTGTGTAATTAACAGCTGTTACTTACCTGAAGCACCTAACAGGTGGTGGCAATAACTAAGTCACACTTGCAGCCAGTTGAAATGGATTAAAGTTGACTCCACCTCTGTCCTGTGTCCTTGTGTGACCACATTGAGCATGGAGAAAAGAAAGAAGACCAAAGAACTGTCTGAGGACTTGAGAAGCAAAATTGTGAGGAAGCATGAGCAATCTCAAGGCTACAAGTCCATCTCCAAAGACCTGAATGTTCCTGTGTCTACTGTGTGCAGTGTCATCAAGAAGTGTAAAGCCCATGGCACTGTGGCTAACCTCCCTAGATGTGGACGGAAAAGAAAAATTGCCGAGAGATTTCAATGCAAGATTGTGCGGATGGCGGATAAAGAACCTCGACTAACATCCAAACAAGTTCAAGCTGCCCTGCAGTCCGAGGGTACAACAGTGTCACCCCGTACTATCCAGCGTCAGCGTCTGAATGAGAAGGGACTGTATGGTAGGAGACCCAGGAAGACCCCACTTCTTACCCAGAGACATAAAGCCAGGCTGGAGTTTGCCAAAACTTACCTGAGAAAGCCAAAACCGTTTTGGAAGAATGTTCTCTGGTCAGATGAGACAAAAGTAGGAAAAGGCCTCAACATAGAGTTTACAGGAAAAAAAGAGGCCTTCAAAGAAAAGAAGACGCCCCCTACAGTCAGACATGGTGGAGGTCCCTGATGTTTTGGGGTTGCTTTGCTGCCTATGGCACTGGACTGCATATCACCCCAGCCCTGCAGATAGATAGGTTAGTGTCACCAGAACCAGCATATCACCCCAGCCCTGCAGATACAGGGCCGGTGTCAGCGCACGGCATAGTCGGGCAAGTGCCGGGGCCCACAGAGCCTCTGGGGCCCCCCGGCACTTGCCTGTCACAATTTCAGCTCATCGGCGTCCGTCCGCCGATGAGCTGGAATACATACGCGATGCAGGAGCTGCGAGATCAGCTCCTGCTTTAAAGCTCCGGCCCGGCTTGCGTGTGTAGGCGCGATGACGTCATCGCATCACGCCTACACACGCAAGCCGGGCCGGAGCTAAGCAGGAGCTGATCTCACAGCTCCTGCATCGCGTATGTGATTGGAGGGAGAGAGAGAGGAGCGTCGGGGGAACGAGGGAAGGTGAGTGATGGAAGGTGAGTGTAAGTGTTTGTTTTGTATTACATATTAAGATGAAACATAATGAAGGGGGCCCATGAAACTGGGGGGCAAATGAAGGAGAGGGGGGGAACAGCATGACACTGGAGAACATGAAGGGGGTGGGGAGAGAACGGCATGGAACTGGGGACAGAGATGGAGGGGGCCCAATGAAACTGAAGGGGCAAATGAAGGGGGGGGGGAGGGGGGGGAACGGCATGACACTGGGGCAGAGATGGGGGACATGAAACTGTGGGCAGATGAAGGGGGAGAACGTGATGAAACTGGGGACAGAGATGGAGGGGGGACATGAAACTGGGGGCAGTGGAAGGGTGTATATGAAACTGGGGGAGAGATGGAGGGGGGGCATATAATTTACAGGTGACTGTAGGAGGATTATACTGTGTGGGAGCACATAATGAATGAGAATGGGTGGAATCAACATAAAAGTGGGTGGAGCTAAATTTGAAGCGGCGCGCAGAGTGCGCTGCACATTTTGCCCCTCTTTCTACTCTTTAAAAGATTGGGAGGTATGGCGTTGGTGACGCCACACTCCTGCATGACGTCACTCGCTTCATCTGCAACGCACAGTGTCTCGACTCCCCCACCTCCTTTACAAGGGGGCCCACGGAGGCTCTGTCGCCCAAGGGCCCATAAAAACCTGGAGCCGGCCCTGTGCAGATAGATAGGTTAGTGTCACCAGACCCTTCTAATAAAAGTGACTTCACAAAAGTGGACATCCCCTTTAAGAGCAACTCTGTGCAGGATACAGTGGTGACGTCCTACAAGTCATTACTTGATTATACTAAACAATAGGGATAACACAGTACGTGAAGGTGTCTATCTGGACAAGCACAATGCACGTCCCTGTATGAGATGTAGTGAGTGAAAGCCCTCCTTTATTACCGCTCCCGCTAATCATTTCCAGGAGTCTCTCTTTTGGAAGCGGCTGCTGTTTCGGGACCCCTTGCAGCAGCGTTGACTAATCTTTGTACGCATTTGGACCAAATGTAGCGAGACCTAAAGGAAGAAAGTTATTTATTCAAAGATGTCAGCACATCTTCATACCTGAGTCATTCCTCTTATCCTGTTACCCCTCTCCCCAATAATAAGAGCGAATGGGGCCCCCACAAGGTCTGCCTCTTATATTTATTGTACCATGTGTATCCACGCCATATGTTTCATTTAGTGAGAGAGCAAATCTTGCAGTGAGCTGATGGTTTCCCTACCTGCAGTATATAATAAAAGGAAACCATCAGTATTCGACCCCCTATATGAGCAGATTTGTAGGGCATCTTATATGTGTATGGTACTTACATTATTATGTATTTTCATGGCTCCAGAGCAGGATTAAAGGTGTTTCCCATGATTTTCCCGAAACAGCGCCACTATATACCATTGACTATGACTGGTATTACAGCTGAAGCGAATTGGTGTAATATCAGACCCTATAGATTTACAGTATTGTGCAACCCCACAGTCCCCAGTGCACACCATGGCTAAGAACCATTGGACTGTATTACATACTGCATTATAGGCACATCCTCCGTTCTGGACATATTCTCACGCAAGGTCGTAGGTGCCATGCTTAGAATCGCAATGAGCGCTTAGGTTAGTGCTTATAGAGGCGCTCATATCACTTAGCAGTGTCTTGGGATCTAGGGGTGCAGGAAAGATCTGTGGGGCCGTTATGATACAATGGGGACACTATAGGGGCCATTATCAGTACACCCCTTTAACCTCTTCCCCATGTCTGTACATAGGTCATCAGTATGAAAAATCTATGGAGGAACAGAAAATCCCTTTAATTCTATTCAAGTGAATGGGACTGACCCACAATATCCCGTTCTGGCTGTGGACAAGAGTGACCCTATTGTCTGAAGGAATGCTGATCTTCAAACAGTTATATATCGGCATTATAAAACTTAGAGCAATGGCTGGATCTGGTGTCATATGAAAGATGAGATTCTCAGTCACCAAGTTGGCAGTTCTATCTGTATTATATCCAGAGATATCTCTAGTTGGAAACTAGAGCTACATATAAATCTCTAAATCTTGAGTTTTCAGCTGGTGTCTTATCTGAAAAGAATCCAGGTAGAACGCTCATCCTGGTGTCATGTGAAAGCTGAGTGTCCTTCTCTTTATAATGTTGAGATGTTAGAAGTGACCCCTCAGCCTCAGCTTCCCTGTGTTATACAGGAGTCAGCGCACTCGGACTCCAGCTACAAGCAGTATACAGAAGCCAGCTGGCAATAGGCTAACAAGGGAAAGCACAAAGAAGGTCAGAACGTGGATATCAGGCAAGACGGTACAGAAAAAAGCCAAAATCCATTAATATTACCGGCAGAATAAACAAAAGTTATATACAATGTATAATATCTAATGTAATATATAATATATATAAAATATATAATATAGCGTAATGAAATATAATAATATAATACGGGATAATATAGTAATAACATAATATAATATAGTATAACATACAATATAATGAAATATCCTACTAATCCTACTAATATTATAATTATAAATGTGAAAGTTTGTGAGGCTGAACTGATTTGCATGAAATTTGCCACATACATAGATAGGAACCCCGATTAAAACATAGGCTACTTTTTATCCCGGTAAATGACATTACTACACGACCGCAGTAAAGGAATTCAGGCTCACACTACACTGAAGGACCTGTGATGACGTCATCACAGGTCCTTGAGTCATTCTCAGATAGAATCATGCTAGGCAGTGGGCGGAGCTACATGCTATTTTGTGGACGGGGCTATATAGGATGAAGCTGGACAGTGTGAAAGCTGAAGAAAATGGAGTCTCATAGAAGATCAGGAGACTACAGAACATGCAGGCTGTGTGAGGGCAAGATGAATATATCGGGTGTAGAGTTTCAGTGAGTACTACAGGGAATGTGTTGTTCTGCCTCTGATGGGGGAGGGGGAGAACTTTGGCACATCTCAGCAACATCCGTTCAGCCCTTTGTAACACAGAAGCTGCTCACACAGTCACATAACAAAACCCCTGTAATCACAATTGCCCGATGTAGCAGAGTTTAGGCAGCGCTGTAGCACACCTCTATAGGCTCTCCATATGTAAACATGTACATACAGCTGGGTATCTTATGCATATGCATCGATGTAGCAGAGCTGAGACGCGGGAGTAGGCTGATCGAATTGTGGCAAATTTCTGCAACATCCGTTCAGCTGTTTTCAACACAGAAGCTGCTCACACACCGACATAAGAACACTCCTCTAATCCAAATGGCCAGATGTAGCAGAGCTTAGGCAGCGTTGTAGCACAGCTGAGTACACTCTCCATATGCAGAGATGTACATACAACTGAGTATGCTACGCATATGCAGCGATGGAGCAGAGCCGAGACGCGGGAGCAGGCGGATCATCCACAACAGCAATTGGCTAAATATAAGCGGCTCAGCGCCAACACCAACCTGCAGACGAAGTCGGGGGCAGATGCTAGTATAGTATAGTAATATAACATAGTGTAATATAACATAGTGTAATATAATATAGTGTAATATAATATAATATAGTGTAATATAATATAGTGTAATCTAATATAACATAGTGTAATATAATATAGTGTAATATAATATAGTGTAATATAATATAGTATAATGTAATATAACATAGTGTAATATAACAGTGCAATATAATATAGTATAGTAATATAACATAGTGTAATATAATATAGTGTAATATAATGTAGTGTAATATAATATAGTGTAATGTAATATAACATAGTGTAATATAATATAATATAGTAATATAACGGTGTAATATAACATAGCATAGTAGTATAATATAATATAGTAATAATAAGTGATAAAATAATAATATAATAATATATTACATAGTGAAATAACATAATTACTGATAATCTCCAATTAATAATATTGACCCTTTCATTACTTACGGTATGACTAGAGGAATGACCAGCATGCGGTTATTAATAGGATCTCGCCATGTAGTGATGACACAATCTGCTCCGGCTTCATTATCACATTTCTCGCTGCCATATGGATTATTTATTTCTGTAAAATCTATTCTTGACAATAACCAGATGAATATTTATATTTATCTACCACAGAAATAATTCCCATCAATGTGCAGACGTGGGATGGTCACTATGACAGATACACCTTATGGCCACTTTATTAGAGACACCGGCCCCTTTTACATTTAATTGTGAATCCGTATTAGGTGGAAACATCAAATCATTGTAAAAATATAACCCTGGTGGGGTAACATGGTGGCTCATTAGTAAGCATTGTAGCCTTACAGCCCTGGAGTCCTGGGTTCGAATCTTGCCAAGACCCTATATGGTTCTGAAAGTCAAAGAATGTCAAGTAACAAGTTACTATATGGATGTCTCTAATAAAGCGACCATTCAGTGTATACAATAGGGGCCGACATAGCATAAGGGAATACTGTTCCATTGCATAAGCCTCTTAAAGGGGCACTCCATGGAGAGCTAGGAGCCTATATACTGTACTTACATAATATTCTCTGATGTCTGTGTCCACTATTACACTGATTGCCTAGTGAACTTCTACACCGAGCAATAGGAAGTGACCGGAGACATAACTAGTGCAGTCAGTAGATGGCGGCATCACTAGCAAACAGACTCTGACATCTCACTGCTCATCTGTTATAGAGGTTCTCCTATTACACCAATACATCACATACAGAACCCCCCCAAAGAAACCACAGTGTTAACGCCCATTTGGCTAATAGACACTAATCTATGTCAACACTAACAGGGCTTATAGCTTTGGAATAGCTGAACAGATTTGGATAAAGAAAGCACCAAAATGTTCAGGATGACAGCGCCGGTCAGGTGTCATTGGGATTTTCAGACCTCTTTAAAGCATTTCATAATGTTTCCCAGCATAACACAATCCCTTTCTCATAGTTTGCTTCCATGTGTCCCATTTGGCGCTGCTGGAATCGGACTCTGGACAGAATTTCTCTCTTCTCCCTTGGGTAGGTGTCAATATGTCATGTGGGCAGGCGGTGGATCATGGACACACTGAACGACCAAACCATTTGGTTGGAGGCCACCTTTTATGGGACCGCTGCTATCTCCTGAGGGGTCCTGGTTTGGAAACAGCTGACTAGGCAGAGCAAAGCATCACAGAGACAGGGAGAATACACAGAGAGAAGTGTTCTTAAGAAACGGACCTCCAGTATCTGGAAGCTGTGGATTACACAGAAGGAGGTTTTATTGCCACTCCTGCCCTCCCGATTGCTGTATAGACAGCGCTCATTGAGCCATCTTGTACCTTCCTCCGATCCAACAGTCATGTGATCATCAGGTGCCGGAAACTGCAATGGGATGCTGCAGAGGTATAGCCAGGAATGACGGGGTCCCATTGGAAACTTTAGACTGGGCTTCCCCCACACAGCATATTGTTTCTTTTACTGTCCCCCACATAGCATACTGCCCCCTTTACTGTCCCCCACATAGTATAATGCCCCCTTTACTGTCCCCCACATAGTATAATGCCCCCTTTTCTGTCCCCCACATAGTATAATGCCCCCTTTACTGTTCCCCACATAGTATAATGCCCCCTTTTCTGTCCCCCACATAGCATACTGCCCCCTTTACTGTCCCCCACATAGTATAATGCCCCCTGTACTGTCCCCCACATAGTATAATGCTCCCTTTACTGTCCCCCGCATAGTATACTGCCCCCTTTACTGTCCCCCACATAGTATAATGCCCCCTTTACTGTCCCCCACATAGTATAATGCCCCCTTTACTGTCCCCCACATAGTATAATGCCCCCTTTTCTGTCCACCACATAGCATACTGCCCCCTTTACTGTCCCCCACATAGTATAATGCCCCCTTTTCTGTCCCCCACATAGTATAATGCCCCCTTTACTGTCCCCCATATATTATAATGCCCCCTTTACTGTCCCCCACATAGTATAATGCCCCCTTTTCTGTCCCCCACATAGTATAATGCCCCCTTTACTGTCCCCCATATATTATAATGCCCCCTTTACTTCCCCCACATAGTATAATGCCCCCTCCACTTTACCTAACTGTAATGTACAGTTATGTGTCCCTCACAAAAATTTCCCTTTCCATTACCCTGCATACTAAAAAATTAAAAAAATACAAAAATAAAAATTAAGCCCTATATTTCACACACACACCCACCCCTGAAGAAAAAAAGACAAAATTTTTTTCTGAATAACCTTAACTGAGAAAAAATTTTAGCCTTTGAATCAGCAGATGCAAAAAAATCCCAAAAATGTGTCCACTCAGATAAAATGGCCCGGTCATGAAGTGGTTAAGATGACAGCGGCAGCTTCTAGCACCTACTGTATGCACCAGATATTGCATTGCCCCTCTAGAACATCTCACTTTGCCCTTTAGTCCAGGCTGGCATTGCACAGGCGCCTTGTAATCTTCCCGATACCACTGACATCTGGATTTCATGTCATTTTTGGCATGGAGGATCTTTGCATGGGGGATCAGGAGGCCGCTTGTGTAATAATGATTTTTTTTATGTAGCGCTGGAACACAGCAGCTCAGGAAGGAATATTAAATGTGCGCATAAAAAGGTTATGGTCCTATTTATCTATAAAAAAGAGCCATGAACAGGCGAAACCTCCCACTGACTGAATCACCGCTGATAGACACTTCACTCAATAAAACACGGCTCACGTTTATTCATGTTTGATAGAACAGTGAAAACAGATGGAAATTCCTCCAACTTCTCAGCAGCAAATATTACTCTTGGTGAGATCTCAAACTGGCACTGTCATATCTATCTCCTATCTATCTATCTATCTATCTATCTATCTATCTATCTATCTATCTCCTATCTATCTATCTATCTATCTATCTATCTATCTATCTATCTCCTATCTATCTATCTCCTATCTATCTATCTATCTATCTATCTATCTATCTATCTATCTATCTATCTCCTATCTATCTATCTATCTATCTATCCATCCATCTATCTCCTATCTATCTATCTATCTATCTATCTATCCATATATCTCCTATCTATCTATCTATCTATCTATCTATCTATCTATCTACAGTGTTGGCCAAAAGTATTGGCACCCCTGCAATTCTGTCAGATAATACTCAGTTTCTTCCAGAAAATGATTGCAATCACAAATTCTTTGGTATTATCTTCATTTAATTTGTCTTCAATGGAAAACCACAAAAAGAATTGTCAAAAAGCCAAATTGGATATAATTCCACAGCAAACATAAAAAGGGGGTGGACAAAAGTATTGGCACTGTTTGAAAAATCATGTGATGCTTCTCTAATTTGTGTAATTAACAGCAGCTGTTACTTACCTGAGGCACCTAACAGGTGGTGGCAATAACTAAATCACACTTGCAGCCAGTTGAAATGGATTAAAGTTGTCTCCACCTCTGTCCTGTGTCCTTGTGTGACCACATTGAGCATGGAGAAAAGAAAGAAGACCAAAGAACTGTCTGAGGACTTGAAAAGCAAAATTGTGAGGAAGCATGAGCAATCTCAAGGCTACAAGTCCATCTCCAAAGACCTGAATGTTCCTGTGTCTACCGTGCGCAGTGTCATCAAGAAGTGTAAAGCCCATGACACTGTGGCTAACCTCCCTAGATGTGGACGGAAAGAAACATTAACAAGAGATTTCAATGCAAGATTGTGCGGATGGTGGATAAAGAACCTCGACTAACATCCAAACAAGTCCAAGCTGCCCTGCAGTCCGAGGGTACAACAGTGTCACCCCGTACTATCCAGCGTCAGCGTCTGAATGAGAAGGGACTGTATGGTAGGAGACCCAGGAAGACCCCACTTCTTACCCAGAGACATAAAGCCAGGCTGGAGTTTGCCAAAACTTACCTGAGAAAGCCAAAAACGTTCTGGAAGAATGTTCTCTGGTCAGAGGAGACAAAAGTAGGAAAAGGCCTCAACATAGAGTTTACAGGAAAAAAGAGGCCTTCAAAGAAAAGAAGACGCCCCCTACAGTCAGACATGGCGGAGGTCCCTGATGTTTTGGGGTTGCTTTGCTGCCTCTGGCACTGGACTGCTTGACCGTGTGCATGGCATTATGAAGTCTGAAGACGACCAACACATTGTGCAGCATCATGTAGGGCCCAGTGTGAGAAAGCTGGGTCTCCCTCAGAGGTCAGGGGTCTCCCAGCAGGACAAGGACCCAAAACACACTTCAGGTCAGCACTAGAAAATGGTGGTGAGAGAAAGCCCTGGAGACTTGTAAAGTGGCAGCAATGAGTCCAGCCCTGAATCCCATAGAACAGTATCTATCTATCTATCTATCTATCTATCTATCTATCTATATATCTATATATCTCCTATCTATCTATCTATCTATCTATCTATCTATCTATCTATCGCCTATCTATCTATCTATCTATCTATCTATCTATCTCCTATCTATCTATCTATCTATCTATCTATCTATCTATCGCCTATCTATCTATCTATCTATCTATCTCCTATCTATCTATCTATCTATCTATCTATCTATCTATCTATCTATCTATCTATCTCCTATCTATCTATCTATCTCCTATCTATCTATCTATCTATCTATCTATCTATCTCCTATCTATCTATCTATCTATCTATCTATCTATCTATCTATCTATCTATCTATTATCTATCTAAAAAGACAAAAAACAGACAGCACCAAACATGGTTAGAGCAGTATCCCAATCTCTTCTTAGGCATGGAAAAGTAAAAAATAGGCTCGCTGCCAGCATCTTGAGTGGATAGAATACTTTTATTGGAGCCAAAAACACCATGTATCAGCCCACACTGGAGCCTTTCTCAACTGCACTTGAGCAAGGCTTTGGTGTGGGCTGCCACATGGTGTTTTTGGCTAATACAAAAGGATTCCATCCATTTAAGATGCTGGCAGCGAGCCTATTTTTTTTAAAATCTATCTATCTATCTCCTATCTATCTATCTATCTATCTATCTATCTATCTCCTATCTATCTATCTATCTATCTATCTATTTATCTATCTATCTATCTATCTATCTATCTCCTATCTATTATCTATCTATCTATCTATCTATCTATCTATCTATCTCCTATCTATCTATCTATCTATCTATCTATCTATCTATCTATCTGTCTGTCTATCTATCTATTATCTATCTATCTATCTATCTATCTATCTATCTATATCTATCTATCTATCTATCTATCTCCTATCTATCTATCTATCTATCTATCTATCTATCTATTATCTATCTATCTATCTATCTATCTATCTCCTATCTATCTATCTATCTATCTATCTATCTATCTATCTATCTATCTATCTATCTATCGAGTCCTGTGTGCCATGGTACTGATGGCCTGACATAGAGTGACAGAGGAGGACAACCACAAATGTGTTGGACATTGCTATGGTTGTGTCTGGGTTGTCCATATTACCAGTAGCTGCATAGTACACGAGTCATGTCCATCACTGTCAACCAGCTGTCTATAGTTGCTCTCCTCTACGCAAATTCCTTGTAGAGAGTCTATAACCTCCTTCATAAGACCTTTAAGGATTGAGGTGTCAAGGTTCATTGAACAGGCTGTGCTGCTACGCTCTTTTGCTGTCCGTTGATCGCCTCCCACTCAATGATGACTACTGTGATGATTCCATGTGCTTTTATTGTTGAGTCTATAGGTGTCTGATGACTCAATCCACATTGGGTATAGCAACACATCTATATGGACCTTGTTTAGTCAACTCATCACACAGACTTGGACGTTTAATTGAAATCTATCCTCACAATCTAAGTAATACCTAATAAGTTCTTTTGCAGGGAGCAGAAGTAAGTGAACCTCTCTATGTATGACGTCTTAAAGAGCTCATTTGCAAAATATTTTTCAGTTAAGGTGACACGATTTTTTTGTATAGCTTTGCAGGCTATATCCATTAAATAAAGGCACACAATACCTGGTTACTGACAAACCTGTTCATCTCAAGAAAGTAGCGGATACAAGAGAAAGCAACCAAAAATATGGAAGTTTGCAAGAGAATGAATTGTCTTCCACAAGAACACTATAGAAAAAATAACAAAAAAAATAAGGATTGATAGTAAAATATCGTTTGTTATGGCAACACGAAAACTGGCCCATGAATCACCACAAATGACCAACTAGACTCCGCGACAAGTCCGCGCACAAACACGTGTACATGTTGTAATGAGTTTAAGAAAAAGTAGCCCCTTGATAACACTTGCTTATTTTCTTAGCTTTTTCCTGATTTATGGCCCCATATCTGCCGTCATCTAAGCACCGTCTATCACTTTAGCATATTCCTCTCCCCAAGAGGTTCCACCAGTGCCTTTAAAACATTCGGCTCTTCGCGTCGTCGTCGTATGGAGATTATGTTTCACTCCAGATACACATATTGTTTGGATTGAAGTAGAAATCAGCCCGTGCTCAAGCTCATTTACCGAACTATAAATTATTCCAAAGTCCGCGCCAAAATTCTAGATTCTAAAATAGAACGATCAAGTTAACGAAAGCCAAAAGTTTTCAGATTTTGTTACTTTTTTTCTGAAGGTGATCTGAGAGGTTGAGCCTATCATCTCTCTGTGTGGTCTGTGCCAGAGACCAGGGGGATGATAGGAGGACGGAGGTGTTGAGGATGGGCCTGTACACTTGACGTGCGGAGGGTTTGAGCCATTCATTCTCTCCGTGTTACTCTTTGAAGCTAAAAATATCAGGGCTGATTTAGTGCTGCGCGACATTGGTTTATTGGGGAGTTAAAAAAAAAAACAGGGTTTTACGAGATTGCAAGACAGGTTATGTTTTTTTTTTTTTTAGCAGGACAGCACCACCTTTTGACTATAGGTGGAGTTTAGTATAACAGCTCATATGAAGGGTCAGGGATAATCGTACACATCAGGGAGAGTGTGTGCCTACACAGGTGTACGGAGACTTACAAGTCATTCCTGCTCCGCTAGGGATTCTGGGTAAAAAATATGCAAATCTATTCTCCAGCATGTAATTAGGAGAACAGTGCACTCTGTATACCGCCCTCTAGGGGCAGCCTCCTTAACATCATGCATGACTCAGTTATAAAGTCTAATTAATCATGATGCAGAGTTTATTGCCAAATTAGTATTTCTATTCCAAAAGGAACAGATTCCCAGCTATGGACAGCGCTGTTTCGGCCTATTGGGCCTCTTCAGCATAGCGTAGCAAGGATAGCTCATATGAAGTCATAATTATGGATTTCTGCTACAGAAAATCCCTGAGCAGTGTATCAATCTGCAGTCTACAGCACCTCTTTTGGTAACATCACTGGTCCCCCCCCAAGAGTCATGACGTTGAGGCCTTCCATGTGACCGCTGAGGCTCAATCACAGGTCTTAGGAATGAACTGGGGGGCATTGACGTCAAATAAAAGACCAGAAGGCACCAATTATTACACTTTGGAGTCTGATTTATGGGTGGCAAACCCCAAAAATCTGGGTTTTGGCTGAACCCAAAATTTTGGGAAAATTCGCAACAAACCCTGTCTGCTACGAAACCAGTTCACTGATCTCTACTCTATGTTTTATGTGTTTTTCATGCTTATACAGGGCTGCATGGGGTATAAACGTAATGGCGATATCAGAACCACAACTAGGGTTGAGCCGATCTTGAGATTTTAGGATTGTTTAAAAATCTGATTTCCGATCATTTTCCAGCCAATCCCGATCGTGAAATTTGCTCGATCGCTGATCGGGATCCCATCTTTCCTGATCTCGATCGCTCAAACTTAGTCAATGCTTCTCTAAAAAGTCACTTTTAGGGTTGAGCTGATCTTGAGATTTCAATCATTTTCTAGCCGATCCCAATCATGAAATTTGCTCGATCGCCGATCGGGATCCGATCTTTCCCGATCCCGATCGCTATCCAATCTTTCCCGATCCCGATTGCTCAACCCTAGTCAATGCTTCTCTATGGGAAAAGTCACTTTTAGGGTTGAGCCAATCTTGAGATTTCAAAATCTGATTTCTGATTATTTTCTAGCCGATCCCGATCATGAAATTTGCTCGATTGCCAATCAGGATCCGATCTTTCCCGATCCCGATCGCTCAACCCTAACCACAACCCATTCCCAGTAGGACACTTCTGTTCTACATACTAGATATGAGAATAAGCTGATGACAAAGTGTCTACCTGCTGTAAACTGTGTAAAGTGTTTCATCTCCCTGCAGTGCCTCCGCAGGAGAAATTAAGCATTGCACAATTTCCATGAAAAACGGGATAGTCCATGTAATGCAGGACGCGTCCTACAGAGTGAGTGATGTCATTTGTTCTCCACACATGTGGCTCTAGAACATGAACAGAAGACCCCCCAGAATCCGTAAAAATGTTTTATTTTTCTGGACAAGACAGTCCTTTTAAACTAAAAAGAATCCATCTCAAATTTCATCAAAACCATGTGCCGCCATCGTGACGTCAAGGAGGTTAGTCCTCTATGGGGTCAGATCCTGAGTCAGCACTGGATGTTGGCATTTATTAGCTTGTTTATTAGGGACAAAGCATCCTAAAATGGCTTTACGAGCGAGCATTGACATTGACCTATTGGGATAACACATGGCGGAGCAGATGGAGATCACCACCATGGAGCGAGATGAGTGTAGAAGATTCACTGTGGCCTGTGATGTCTTGTAATTGCTCTCAGGCATCGATATTAATGATGTTTTTGTCAAGAACGTTACCGGAATCTAAGAAGCTTCCCATCCCACCGATAAATGCTCGATAATGGATTAGACCGAGTCCAGCTGAGAAGTTTTGTACATTCAGCTGCTGCGTGCAATACTTTATAGGGGTTTATATGACTTTAATGTGGAGAGTTACTCTTTATAGGACATATGTAACAACTTCAACATGCTTGGAAAATTCTGCTAACGGTAAGACTGGGCCGTGTTAACACATTGGTGGGCCTAGTACAAAGGTTTCATAAATGGACCCCCAAAAAAACCAAAACACCTAATACCTTTCCCTGTTGTCATCTGTCTCTGCTGCCGGCAACTTCAAAAAGCAACAGGCATGTTGTAAGTGACGTCACCACATCGCGCCTCATACATTGGGAGCAGAGACGGTGACTGAATGGTGAAGCAGGATGCAGATGGTTTCCTGCTTCACCATTGTACCCCACTCATCTGTGTCTGATGGATGCAAATAAGCTGTAGCTGTGATATAGTGAGGACATTAAATGCAGGACTGTCCTGCTGTCCCAAGGAGGCCTCCACTACCATAGTTCCTGGTGCAAGTTCTCTGTTGGTCCTATGGTTAAAGCAGCTCTCAATGTCTGGGAAATTACTGTAAAGGCCCAAAGCCTGCTAGGAGTAACATTGGATCCCATATAGGTGAGTTAAAAAGTTTTTTATGTCTCTTCACCTCCCCTGAGTCTCTGATTATTATACTCAGGGGTCTGAAAAGACCCCAGAGTATAATAATAGTTCATGGGTGGGCTACTATGGGGAATAAGAGGTTGGGTGGGCAACTGTGGGGCATAATACAGGTTGCAGTGGCCAATTTGGCCCTTGCAACCTCTATTTTGCCCCCACAGTGGCCTGCCAAACCTCTACTATGCCCCACAGTGGCCCCTTCCAAACTCTATTATGGCCAGCGGTCTTTTGTGCCACTGTGGGGAATAATAGAGGTTTCAGGGGCCACTGTGCAGCATAATAGAGGTTGCAGGGGGCACTGCGGGGCATAATAGAGGTTGCAGGGGACACTGTGGGCATAATAGAGGTTTAAGGGGACACTGTGGGGCATAATAGAGGTTGCAGGGGACACTGTGGGGCATAATAGAGGCTGCAGGGGAGATTGTGGGGCATAATAGAAGTTGCAGGGGACACTGTGGGGCATAATAGAGGTTGCAGGGGACACTGTACAGCATAATAGAGGTTGCAGGGGAGATTGTGGGGCATAATAGAGGTTGCAGGGGACACTGTGGGGCATAATAGAGGCTGCAGGGGCCACTGTACAGCATAATAGAGGTTGCAGGGGAGATTGTGGGGCATAATAGAGGTTGGGTGCTGCTGGGGCATTTATAAAAGCATTTTTGCATAGAAAAGTGAGGAGTCAATCATGTCTGTGTTGCAAACTTTACAGAGACAAGTCACAGCTGGAAGAAGGTGTCATGGCGGTCCAAAGAGAAGAGACGGGAAACATGAGCAATGAGTCAGAGGCGCCTACTGTAAGTAACCAAAGTAAAATTCACTGTAATGTTACCAGTAGCAACCCCCCCATCCCAGTATTCAGTCCAAGAGGGGGGTAGAAGGGCATCTTTTGACCGTCCGCCTCAGCCAGCACCGAGGCTTGGTTCACCACTGGCTGGATTGATAGGTTGGGATCAGGTGATAGACACTCTTTACAATGAATATCTACTGGTGACCATATTTTTCTCTCTCTTTCTCTCCCCCAAAATGATGTACTGTTAGGTTTCCTATATAATTTTAAGGATCTGAAATCAAATAGGGATCTAGAACCAAAATGGTGAGTCACAAAAAATCCTGTGCTATCAGTTTCCAGATTTTAGAACAGAGGTGTTATCTTTTATTGTAATGAAATATATTTTTTTAAGAACTTGGGATGATTTTATTTTTTAATTTTCCATGTCACTATCTCTATTTACACACAGTACTGCATCCTGTAATTTTCATTCTGGCTGTTAAACCTAATACTAGGCTGATACTTACCAATTCTCTTTGCATCTGTCACCTAGTTTACATGACAGACAGGATAACAATAGAAGATAACACCACCGAGCCATCATTACATCCACAACTGACCATAGATGATGTGACAGCTTATCTCCTCCCCCTAGACCTAAACTCTCCATAGACCTCAATGAGTCTCCAGTCTATTGTTAGGTTGGCTTTCACTATCTCATACGAGTACAAAATATTTGTGAATATTTCCATTAAAATACACAAATTTATTAATCTGAATTCTCTATGTTTCCCACCAGTTTTTATGGGATTTGATGTAGAATTTGAGGTTGTAAATGTGAGCGCGGTGAATCCTGTACAAGCCCTCGCTGAGATCCTCACACACCTCCAAGTGAGTTTTCCAGGACTTGGAAGAGCGAAGGCTCTAACAGGAGATGTTGAATGTTTTATAAGTGACTCTGTAAAGGGTCTGTGATGTTTGTCTTGGCTTCCGTGCAGCATTCTTAAAGGATGACGTCTCCTTCATTCAAGACATTTCTTAGTCTTCTAAGATTTCTATTTTATTGGCAATTCTTAGACTTTCTTCAATCATTTTCACTGGGAAGATGATCATTGGGAGAACAGACCCATAAAGTGCCTGGAATTAGACAAGGTGGCGAATAGGTTTTAGGGGATTTTAAAGGGACATTGTCTGCAAAGTGACAAATATTGTAATGTATTGTCTATTATTATAGAACTGGATTATAAAACATGGCGGTCGTCGTATTTGTCGATATCTAGTGGCCATATTGGTTTCTAAGTTACATCATGTCATGCAGGTGTGAATAGGTAACGTACCACTGAAAGATAATAACATGGACCCATATCTTACACACAAGATAATGGTTGGCCAAATAACTAACCATGACAGTGAGTAGGGATGATGGTAGGGATGATGGTAGGGATGATGGTAGAAGTGATGGTAGGGTTGATGGTAGGGATTATGGTATGGATGATGGTAGGAGTGATGGTAGGGATTATGGAAGGGATGATGGTAGAGATCATGGTAGGGTTGATGGTAGGGAATGATGGTAGAGATGATGGTAGGGGTGATGGTAGGGGTGATGGTAGAGATGATGGTAGAGATGATGGTAGGGATGATGGTAGAGATCATGGTAGGGATGATGGTAGGGAATGATGGTAGAGATGATGGTCGGGATGATGGTTGGGGTGATGGTAGAGATGATGGTAGGAGTGATGGTAGGGGTGATGGTAGAGATGATGGTAGGGATGATGGTAGGGGTGATGGTAGAGATGATGGTAGGGATGATGGTAGAGATCATGGTAGGGATGATGGTAGGGAATGATGGTAGAGATGATGGTAGGGATGATGGTAGGGGTGATGGTAGAGATGATGGTAGGAGTGATGGTAGGGGTGATGGTAGAGATGATGGTAGGAGTGATGGTAGGGGTGATGGTAGAGATGATGGTAGAGATCATGGTAGAGATGATGGTAGGGAATGATGGTAGAGATGATGGTCGGGATGATGGTTGGGGTGATGGTAGGAGTGATGGTAGGGGTGATGGTAGGAGTGATGGTAGGGGTGATGGTAGAGATGATGGTAGGAGTGATGGTAGGGGTGATGGTAGAGATGATGGTAGGAGTGATGGTAGGGAAGATGGTAGGGGTGATGGTAGAGATGATGGAAGGGATGATGGTAGAGATGATGGTAGGGATGATGGTAGGGAATGATGGTAGAGATGATGGAAGGGATGATGGTAGGGATGATGGTAGAGATGATGGTCGGGATGATGGTAGGTATGATGGTTGGGGTGATGGTAGGGGTGATGGTAGAGATGATGGTAGGAGTGATGGTAGGGGTGATGATAGAGATGATGGTAGGGGTAATGGTGGAGGTGATGGTAGGAATGATGGTAGGGATGATGGTAGAGATCATGGTAGGGATGATGGTAGGGAATGATGGTAGAGATGATGGTCGGGATGATGGTAGGGATGATGGTTGGGGTGATGGTAGGGGTGATGGTAGAGATGATGGTAGGGACGACTCTTCCGGTGTCACCTAGAGGGAACAATAGAACAATAGTGTTACAACATTTGTGATCCTTGTTTTTCTCTATAGCAGTCACCATACTGAGCAGTCACCATAGACACAGATTATTGGTGCACTGATACACTTTATCATGTCTATGACCAGGTTTTCTGTTATACAAAATACAATTCCTTAAAACGCTAAATGAATAGAGTGGGGGCCCCTGTTAACCAATTTAGAAAGGTCGCAAAGTCAGTCTTTTGCTGTCAGGGACATGGCACAGTTATGCAATGTACAACCTATGGCTTTCAATAGACACCATGTAATACTCATTTCCCCTGTGAGGGCACTGTAGGGGAACAATAGACTTACTGTATGGGTCTCAACAACTAGACATATACTGTCTACAGTGAAACATGTCTTTACTGGGAACTTGGAGAATCTGAGACCCTAAATCACCAACATAGACCAATGGTATAGGGTTCCACATATGCCTATCGAAAGCCTGTTTGCCCCACGGTGTTAGAGAAGGCCCTAATGCAGTGCTTACTGGGGCAGTACATCTGGGCTTTCTGGACACTGGGAGAATGTACTATAAAGCCTACATGTAGTGTTCCAGCTTCAATGGAGAAATGGACATGAGTCGGAGGGACATCTAGAGCTACATATTGGAGCTTTCCAAACATCCCGGTGTGGATTGGCCTACTATTGGCACATTTGGTACACCATCCCCTGGACAAGTTGGTGGTTTAGTATCCAATACTCTCCTGACTTGTTCTCTTTAAATATCTTAGTAGCCTCCTCCAGAATTTACCTTCTCGAATTCTTAGACCTCTTTACTTTTCGGCTATTTCCCTCATCCATCCACCTAACACTACTTAGCTGCACACTCGAGCCCTTCTGTTCTGTATGGCATGAAGATTGATGGGAGAACGTCTTGGATATTGGCCAAACACCAGCACAATCCAGTAGGGTCGTCTTACAAGAGCCCTAAGTGTCTCATTACATCTCCACATCCCTCCTTAACCAGATGGATCTCCCAGAAGTCTCTGGCGGTGGCCGGTGGGCCGGCCGGCGATGAGTTCAGTCTTCTGGCGAGATACCTGTGCAGAATCTCAGCATGGGACAAGGGGAAGATTTATGACTAGTCACAGCTCTGCATGGAAACTTTTTGAGATACGGAAGCTGTGTGCGTTACGTTACTAGATCGAGTGACGGAACCGGATTGACTTTTTATGTTGGTCTGATAGATTTTGACACTACGTGTTGGTTTAACATAATAGTGATTGTGAAATAAATGTATTAGAATTTATGGAAAACTTTACTTTTTACTATTATTATATGGTTGATATCCAACACCAGGTGATCTTCAATTCCCATAAATATAAATGGGGTTTCTGGGACTTATATGTGATCGATGGGGGTCAGATACCTGGCACCCCCACCGATCAGCTGGTTGACGGGTCATATCGATAAGTCATATTTCATTTCACTCTGTACTGATCCAGGAGGCCTCAGGGCGTATTATGGCCTGATTATTAAAGGGATTCTATCATTAAAATCACATTTTTTCTCGATCACATGTAGGAATAGCCTTAAGAAAGGCTATTCCTCTCCTGCCTTCAAATGTCTTCTGTGCGCCCCCATTCGGTAGAAATACCGTTTTTCATCAGTATGCAAATGAGTTCTCTCGCAGCACTAGGGGCGTCCCCAATGCTGTGAGAGAACTCTCCAGCGCCGCCTCCATCTTCTTCAGGAACGGCCTCTCCCTGTGTCTTCTTACAGAGCTGGGTTCAAACTTCTAGGCCTCGGGCCTCAGGCAGATCAGTCTGCGCATGACCGCGGCCACAAGAAAAATGGCCGCTTACATAGGAGGCTTCGGGAACATTCTGCCTGGAGACTTGTCAACTTTTCATGGAGTGTGCAAGGTCACCTCTCTTTCCGGAGCCCTCCAGAAATTTGGCGAGCGTTGGCAAGCATGTTATCCGCTAGGTTGAGGGTCCATCAGCTGTTCTAGGCACTTTCCAACACTAGAACCTGTACATGGGATGGCACCAGAAGAAGAAGGCTCCATCTACTATGTAGCGGTGTTGCTGAGGTACTGAAGCTCTGCTCATATTCAGGGTAAAAATTTTATCATCATATACTGAAGAGTCAGAGCCTCTCATATGCTGTTTACATATATCACTTACATGAAAATAGTCTTCTAATGGAGGGTGCAGAAATAATGTTATTATTAGGCCTCGTCCACATGACAGGGACATGTACAGAGTCTACACAGAGTCCTTCCTTATCTTTCCTCTTGGCTGGACATGTCCAGATAGTTGTGTCCTAAGCCGATCAGATTTTTTTCTAAACCATATAGTTTTTCGATATTGTATCACAAAGTGGTGTGCTATATGTGTGGCCACGTAGAGGTTGTGTTGTGAACTGCAGCTCTTTGTTATCATGTTGTGATATTGTATTGGAGAAACTGGAGGCCTTAAAGGGGATTTATGCGTTGAAATCTGCCCTTTCTATAAAGGATGTCTAAAAAGGATGTCTACTATAGTATTGGCCAAAAGTATTGGCACCCCTGCAATTCTGTCAGATAATACTCATATTCTTGCAGAAAATGATTGCAATCACAAACTCTTTGGTATTAATATCTTCATTTATTTTGCTTGCAATGAAAAAACACAAAAGAGAATGAAAAAAAGTCACATCATTGATCATTTTACACAAAACTCCAAAAATGGTGCGGACAGAAGTATTGGCGCCCTCAGCCTAATACTTGGTAGCACAACCTTTAGACACAATAACTGCGCACAACCGCTTCCGGTAACCAGCAATGAGTTTCTTACAAGGCTCTGCTGGAATTTTAGACCATTCTTCTTTGGCAAACTGCTCCAGGTCCCCCCTGAGATGTGAAGGGGGCCTTCTCCAAACTGCCACCAAGAGATCTCTCCCCCTCCCCCACAGGTGTTCTATGGGATTCAGGGCTGGACTCATTGCTGCCACTTTACAAGTCTCCAGGGCTTTCTCTCACCACCATTTTCTAGTGCTGACCTGAAGTGTGTTTTGGGTCCTTGTCCTGCTGGAAGAGCCCTGACCTCTGAGGGAGACCCGGCTTTCTCACACTGGGCCCTACATGATGCTGCACAATGTGTTGGTCGTCTTCAGACTTCATAATGCCATGCACACGGTCAAGCAGTCCAGTGCCAGAGGCAGCAAAGCAACCCCAAACCATCAGGAACCTCCGCCATGTCTGACTGTAGGGACCGTGTTCTTGTCTTTGAAGGCCTTTTTTTTTTTCCTGTAAACTCTAAACTGCAAGTGTGATTTCATTATTGCCACCACCTGTTAGATGCCTCAGGTAAGTAACAGGTGCTGTTAATTACACAAATTAGAGAAGCATCACATGATTTTTCAAACAGGGCCAATACTTTTGTCCACCCCCTTTTTTATGTTTGCTGTGGAATTATATCCAATTTGGCCTTTTGACAATTCTTTTTGTGGTCTTACATTGAAGACAAATTAAATGAAGATAATAATACCAAAGAATTTGTGCTTGCAATCATTTTCTGGAAGAACATGAGTATTATCTGAGAGAATTGCAGGGGTGTCAATACTTTTGGCCAACACTGTATATAGTAAAGCCTGCGCCCATAGCACAGGGTTACCTTGGATTGAGCCTGGTTCAGATCAGGTTCCTTCCCTGCCACAAGTTGACCAAAATACCTGAATTTGTGCATTGCTTTATATTTTCTATAGGGCGTACACTGTACTGGATACATAATGCTATTTTCGGAGAGTGCAGACTTATAAGCACATGGGGACACCTAACATGTTTGTTTACTTTTTTTACATTTAGTTTTTTTTTTTCTTAATGTTGGTGTTTGTTTTTCTATGCTTTATTTTTAACTTCTTACCCTGACCGCTTCAGCTTTCCCTGGTTCACGACCGGCCATTTATTTTTTTCCATACATGTGGTTTTGAGGGCGACAACATTTTTGTGTCTTTTTTTTCACTGCTACATGGGGCTTTAGGTTTTAGGTTGTTGTTGTTTTTCCATGATTTTTTTTTTTTTTTAATTTTAGTATCTAATAAAACGTAAATAAAAAAAAAAAGAAGGGAAATGTCTTGTTTTTAACATTTAAAAAAAAATTTAAATTAAAAAAAAAAAAAAATTAATAGTCTCTTTTCATTATGGTCATTTCTTGGTAGTGGGGGAGGAGGTTCTCCCTATTTATGTGTTTTTTTTCTAATTTTAGTTTTTACTTTTGTCCTCTAGGACCCAGAATCTCTCGAAGTTCCCCTCCCTTGTAGTACATCGAGCATAGGCTCCCTATGTGCAATAGGGAAAGGCAGCAAGGGGGCCATTGCTTGGTCTCCTGGCTGCGATGTAAACCCTTTGAACCCCGCAATCTCATTTATGGGGGATCCGAGGGGTGTCAATGGGAACGATGTTGCCCCTGAACCATCTGGATGCCATGATCGCTATTGAATCAAACCTGTAACAAAATGAATTATAAACGTAACCTACCACCAAGGAGATGCCGTATGTCGTAGGGCAGGTAGAGCTGAACCGACTCAACCGGTATAACATATTTAGGGTTGGATTCCGATCCCGATCTGTTTTGGCGGGATCGAGGTCTCACGTTAGTTCCCACTGGACAATCATTGTGGGAACTAACGTGAGACCTCAATCCCACCAATACAGATCGGGATCCGATCTTTTCCGATTCCTCAACTCTACTTATATTTTATCCAAGGATATCTCTGCTTAGTAGTCCAGTGGGCGGTTCTACTCAGTGCCAGGCTTTCTTTCTGTTTATCCAGCCACTGAGTAGGACTGCCCACTGGACCCCTAAATATAAAAAGAATTGGGATTTTAGGCAATAAGTTACATTATATCAGTCTGCTCCAGTCCTCCTGCTCTATAACGCGCTGCCCATAGATTGGATGGTATTTTCACGACAAGTTCAATAAAAATTTTTATAGAGATGTTTGTTTTTTTAATATTTGCAACAATTTGGTAAATTGGTTATTTATTGTCTCCCTAACATGGTCACTTTTCTATATATCCCCTTTGGTTTCTAAGCTTTTGCCTCCCAGTCCTTAGAGAGCAGTGTACAATATAGAGGGACTTACGCTAGGTTCACACTAATGCCGTGGCGTCCATTGTTCGAATCCATCGGGTTTCCCAAATGATGGAGAGTTGGTCCGCCGAAACAGTGGTTACCCATGGAGACTGATGGACCCCATTGACTAAAATGGTGTCCACTGAGTCTCTGCTGTTTCAGAACTGAAAAAAGTCTTCTGTGCAGGACTTTTCGACGATTTTTGGTGATGTCCAGGATGGAGTCTCCAATGGAGAACCAAGCCTTACCAAGTTGTTGCCTCACTTTTCAGAGTAAAAGCCCTTCAGTTCTTCCACATCTTCTCCTTCACCATCTGGAGGAGGTTTCTTCATTGAACTCTAGTCTACGAGATGAGTGACCCCAAAGAGGACACTTAGGAAGTTCACAAGACTTTGAACCATCCACATGTGCTTTGCTTACAGAAGGAAAGACGTGAAGGGGAGAACCCTCCATAATGTAACAACAGGAACAGATCAGAATACATTTCCATCTTAATGTGACTAAACGTTTCCTGAAACTGAGACACCGAGATGAAAACGCGGCTTAACCAATGAGACGACCCGCGAAGAGTTAACAACTGGGAGAGGAAGCGTGGTGGAGGATCAATGTGAGCAAGCGTCAACGGGACAAAGCGGTAAGAAATATACACTCGTCTATACATTCCATATCATCTTAAAACATGGAGGCCCCCATAAATAAACGATTCATTTCCCCCGCATTTCCTTGAGATCTATCACTTGAGCGCTAGATGGCGTCGCTCTTTCAGGAGGGACAATGGGACTTTCATTCCGGAGACAGAAAATTAATTTTCGAAGAAAAACGTAATGTGGGTTACTCTTTGGAATCCCTCCCAGCTGGGAATACTGGAGATATGTTATTTCGGCACTAGATGGCGGTGATCTTTCAGTAGGGACAATGTGACTTTAATTGACATTTTTTGAATTAATTTTGGAATTTTTTTTTTTATTCTTAAAGGATATTGTGCTTTTCATTTTGCAATTGCTTTCAGATAATACAGAAGACGCCATTTCCTTGAGACAAATTATTTAGGTGCTAGATGGCGGTGATATTTTACAAGGGACAAGATGAAGATAATTGACCGAAGAATTGTGATTTTTTTGGATTCGTTTTTAATTTGGTGGGATTTACAGACCATGATCTTGTGTTCTGCTCAACAATCTGTATGGAACATAAGATCGTTGTTACTGATCCTCCAAACCCCCCGATGAGTCCTTCAGAACAGGACGAAAGACCATCAAGGGATTCTATCATCAAAAAGCAATTTTTTTTCTGGGTACCACGTCAGAATAGCCTTAAGAAAGGCTATTCATCTCCTACCTTTAGATGTCTTCTCCGCGCCGCCGTTCGGTATATAATCCAGTTTTCCGTCGGTATGCAAATGAGTTCTCTCGCAGCACTGGGGGCGTCCCCAATGCTGCGAGAGATCTCTCCAGCACTGCCTCCATCTTCTTCAGGAACGCCCTCTCTTCGCGTCTTCTTCCAGCCCTAGCTTCAAGCTTCTAAGCCTCGGGCAGCCGACTGCGCATGTCTGCCGGCCACAAGAAATACTGTGTAAGCGGCCATTTTCTTGGGGCCGGCGGGCATGGCAGTTGGCTTTGCCTTAGGTTCGAGGCCTAGAAGTTTGAAGCCATGTGGCGTTTCTTCCAACGAAGAAGACGTGAAGAGAGGCCGTTCCTGAAGAAGATGGAGGCAGCACTGGGGCCCGCCCCCAGTGCTGCGAGAGAACTCATTTGCATACTGAAGAAAACTGGGATTTATACCAAACGGAAAGACATCTAAAGGTAGGAGAAGAATAGACTTTCTTAAGGCTACTCCTACGTATTAGAATAAACTAACAGTGTCAGAAAAAATTGCATTTTAATGATAGAACCTCTTTAAGATGATTAGGGAAAAATAGGTTCTAGCTTGTGGTCCTGCCCTTGTAAGGGTGCCATCATATTCTGCAGCACTTCCCAGATATTATCAGTCACTGTCCCATATGGGGCTCACACTCTATATTCCCTATCAGCATGTCTTTGGTGTGGGAGGAAACTGGAGTACCTGGAGGAAACCCACCAAAGGGAGAACATGCAAACTCCTTGTAGATGTTCTTATCCAGATGCCGCGAGAAGACCCAAAAGAGGTAACAAAAGGTGACTTTTTTAAAATTTTCTCACCCCCTTTGATCTCCACCTATTATACCTTGGGGTCTGAAGAGATCATTTCTGGCAAATCTCCATTTTTTCATTTCGGTAAAAAAATCCAAAACCAATTTGGACTATATGAGTCAAACCCGGCCCTACAAGTCAGTTCGCCCATTACTAATTATGGGACATTGGGGCAGATGTGTTGATAAATTCCCCCATTGCGTTCGCGAAAGTGATCCCATAAGAATAGTCAGTGGATTTTAAGTTGTGGTTCTTGAGTAGTTCACAAACAACCTTTGTGTTCCGTTTCTATATTGTAACTGGAGCCCAGGACGTGAAGATTTGTGTAGTTGAGGGAAGGGGCGTAGTGTAATGACCCTATAGGTTTGGCCTGGTAATCCGGACATCCCCTTTAAACGCTGCCTTCCTCTACCAGCTACGTGACTTCTATCAATATCCGATGATCTGTTGGGAATGGAGATAATCCATCATGTCACAGCAGTTTCTGCTCCTTTCAAGTAAAATCTTCATCTTGGGAGCAATTTTTCCAAATTCTCTGGATTGGTCTACAAGGCTTTCTCTAAACCCATCTATGATTGCTAACAGCCCGGACTCCTCCTATCCCATTTCATGGGTTATTAATGGTTCCCATGTGTTAACTGGTCATTCAATGGGAACAAAATTGAATATATTTTTATGAGTTTATAAAATTTTTGCCTCCATTTTATTGCAAAAAATGTTGACATTCACCAGTAGAAATTAGATATTTTTGGCCAGTCTGAGATACCAAGGTTCTTGACCAAACCCTTGATGACCTCTTAATGAGAGGGCTAATTTTAGGAGTAAGTCCACACAGAAGCCAACACCAATGCCACCAGTGTTTAACTGGACATCCTTGGACCAATCAGAGGAGATGATTCTGAGGACCCCCCCATCTATAAAGAACCTGGGAAATCCACTATTAATTGCATTGTAGTAACCTCAGATCTGGTTGTTTGTGGGCCATCCCATAAGACATAAACCCTAATGGTAAGTGGTTGCTCCAAAGTCAAAATACTCTCATCGATCTCAGAGTAATGATAATATTCTGGCTTTTAAATATGGTTTATTATTAAATCACTTCACTTTTTTGTATGACTTCATAGTACATCCGAATAGGAGGAACTTTGTAATATATCTCATTGGAGAAAAATGCCTCTTTCTCCACTTACCAGGATCTTTTCCTTCCTTCCTCTACTGAACTGACATTCACCCAGAAATCTCTGCTGAATCCATTTTGGCCTCTGAGGACAATGTATCAGCTTATCGTATCATAGATGTTTAAGGAGAAGGTAAGGAAGGATGAGTCAGGTCCGCAGAAGATAACAGTAAGTTTTGTATGTTACCCCAAGTCCCTTACTTACAATATTACTGCTCACTACTTTTTTATAATGTCCTCTGTGCTGCTGCTTCTGAGTGATAAAGAGTCAGGAGCAGAATCTCATATTTTCTCCATGTACTGTGTATAGGAAACATCAACCTAGCTAGGTTCCACCTACCAGCTAAGGGAAAACCTACAGAGGGAAAACTGCTACAAAGTACATATTACATGACATATAATGCCCAGAAATAGCCGTTCTCCTCCCTCCGGCCCCTACTGGTGCCCAACCACCAGGGGTGAACCTAGCTTTTATGCCGCCTGAGGCGGACGACAGAAAGCTGCCCCCCCCCCTCCCGGGAGGAGGGGGCAGAGTGGCGGGGGCAGGGCGGAGTGGAGGGGGCGGGGCAGAGTGAAGGGGGGTGGGACGGACGGGGCGGCGTTAGCAGGCAGAGAGCAGGCAGGGAGAGGACCTGTTCTCTGCCTGAGCATCAGGGGAGGCCAGTGGAGCAGCGCTGCGTCCACAGGGCCTCCCCAATCCACCGCTTGCTTCCCGTGCTGGGCTGCCGAGACAGTGACGCTAAGCTAGTCCACTGGCTTAGGTCAGCAAAAATGCCGCCCCTTCCCCGGGGGCCGGGCATAGTGCCGCCTGAAGCGGTCGCTTCAGGTCGCCTCATGGGAGGTGCGACGCTGCCAACCACTGTACAAGGTATGAAGCCAACCAATATAGGCCTCCCCACCAATCAAATCCTAAGGATAGATCCTAAAATTTGATATCCCCTTGAATTTCCATGCAAGAAATATGGAGCGACATATCGGGAAACGAGCTCTGATTGTTATAAAGAAAAAGGACAAAAAAAATAAAAAATTGTGTCCAATAATTTTTTGGGGCAAAGTTGAGATTCAGGTTAACGAAAGTCAGGTTGCTCTTTCCTCCGCAGATAATGCAGAGCAGATTTGTACGAGGGTCCAGGGCTCTGCTGTAACTTTTTAGTAATACAGTAAAATTGAGATATCCATCAGTCGTGTGGCAATGGGTTGTAAGGGTTGGCCGGGTGGCGGTGGTGAGTGACATCATCTTCATTGATGGTGACTGATATCTCACAGCAGATGACGGACAAGGCTCTTTACGTCGGGGCCTCCGGCTCAGACGACTTTACTGTAACTTGAACTTTTTAGATTTTTTTTTTCTGGTAATGTTTGTATAATTGCAAACCGGTTTAATGATGTCAGTTCAAGTCAGCGAGTCGCCTGATAATGTCTGACAGGGGCGGCCTGGAAGGAGCAGAAAATGCAAGGAGATTGACAGGAACTGATTATTTGATCTGTTTGTCCTGACATAAACATGCGAGCGGCGGCTGCTGACAAGTGGAAGTAGTTTTATACAAGAGGATTACAGCTCTGCAGCCACCGACACCAGGAGTCTCTGCTGCGATATCCACAGGAAGAAACGCGGAGTGATAAAAAGGAATAAATAAATATTATCGATAATAATAATAATATAGAAATATTCTGACCTTAATAAATGTAGCGTTATAAACATTCATGTGTCACAGTGTAACTGTAAGGAATAGAATGTAACTATAAAACAGAAATATAAACTTTATAAACAAAAATATATTAGAATTAGAGATGAGCGAACAGTAAAATGTTCGATATTCGATATTCGTTTCGAGTAGCCCCTCAATATTCGACTACTCAAATCGAATATCGAACCCCATTATAGTCTATGGGGGGAAAATGCTCGTTTCAGGGGTAGGCAACGTTCAATCAAATTATACTTACCAAGTCCACGAGTGAGGGTCGGGCTGGATCCTCCGAGAAGTCTTCTCCGTGCAGCGTCCCCGCGGCGTCTTCTGGCTCTGAATTCACTCTGCCAGGCACTACAAGCGGAAATGCGCAGTCGGCTCTGCCCAGGCCCGATGCCTGGCAGAGTGAATGAAGAGCCGGAAGACGCCGCGGGGACGCTGCACGGAGAAGACTTCTAAAGGTAGGAAAAGAACCAGCATGGATTGGCCGACTGTATAGCATTTGGCCAATCAATGCTGGTTCTGCATCGAACTTTTCCATTCGAACAGCGAGTGGTACTCGATCGAGTACGAGTATTTCGAATACCGTAGTATACCTACTCAATTGAATACTACTCGCTCATCTCTAATTAGAATATAACTAATAGATATAATACAAATAGGATAAATATCTATAACTACACTACATATAAATGTAACTTTGTAAACAATGAGGTATCACAATATGACTATAATAAATATAATTAACTAGAATAAATATCTGTAACTAATACTTATAAATATAACCGTATCAGTCTAAACATATTATTATATAACTAATAAATAGAACTATAATAAATATCCATAACTATACTACATATACATCTAACCTTATAAACATCCATATAGCGTAATATAACTAATAAATATAATGTGACTGTGATAAATATCTAGAACTATAGCATATACCGTATAAATAGAATTTTGTAAATATACAATATATCATAACTGTAATAAATATTAGGTAACGATCATAAACATATGACACATATGACTGTAATACATATAAATATCGTATAAAATACAACAAACATACTCGGAAATATAAATTAACTTGTAGATTTGCAGCTCTATCTCTGTAAGGCCTGGTTCACATCTGTGTTCAGTATTTCGTTCGGGGAGTCCGCCCAGGGGCCCATTGACCAGAATACCGAACACATTGACAAGCGGTGAGCACTGAAAGCACACAGACCCCATAGATAGGTTTGAGCCGATCTTAACTTTTCAGGATCGATTTTGTAATCCGATTATCCGATCATTTTTCATTTGAACCCGATCTCGATCCCAATTCCGATCCCAATGCAAGTCAATGGTATTCTTTTATTAATCGGAGATCGGATTTTAAAAACAATCCTATTCACTATACAGCATGGAATCTAACAATTGTTAGAATCCACGCTGTGTAGTGAATCACTAAGTAGCCAGAGGATTTTTTTTTTAATCCTCTGACTACTTAGTCCCCCCTGGTGTCCACTTACCTCCAGAGATGGCTGCTCCGGTGCCCGGTGCCTTCCTTCTTCTATGCCTCGCTGCTGCTCTTCTCCCTTCGCTGCCCCCTCCCTGCCAGGTTAGGAGAGTGTGGGTGGGTTAGGAGAGTGTGTGCGGGTACTGGGAGGGGAGACGTCACGTCTCCCCGCCCACACTCTCCTAAGCCACAAACCCCGCCTACCTAGTGCTTTAAACACTAACCTGGGAGGCGGGGGCAGCGAGGCGAAGAAAAACGAGAACACCGAGCACCGGACCAGCTATCTCTGCAGGTAAGTAGCTACTAGAGATGATAGCTAGTCTCCCATTAGAATGAATGGATGCAGCCGGCACACAGTGGGTTAAGGCTGTGTGCCGGCTGCTTCCATTTATTCCTATGGAACCGCAGCGGAGCCTTCACACTGAGTATACACTCCACTCAGAATGAGTGGAACGTATACTCAGCGTGAAGGCTACCATTGTTAGCTTTTCCCACAATGCTTGGCCAGTAGCAAAGCATTGTGGGAAATAATCACCGATCTCGATCCCACCTAAAAAGTGAAATTTTCTCGATCGTCATCCAATCTTTTCCTAACACTATCGCTCAACCCTGCCCATAGACTATAATGGGGTCCGTGTGTTTTCCGCGCAAATCATGCGGAAAGAAAAGAGCGCGGAAAACACACAGACCCCGTTATAATCTAGGGGGTCTGTGCGCTTTCATAAGTCACCAATTGTTAATGCATTTGTTAGTCCATTCAGAGGTTCCCATGTGGACTTGCTGAATCAAATACCAAATGCAGATGTGAACCAGGCCTAACCCATGTCAGTCTTAAACATATATTGGATTGTCAACTCAGTATGAAGAGATTGAATTGCAGTGCGCATCTTCACAGACTATCTTTTTTTTTTTACTGTGTAACTTTGGAGATAGACTTGATGAGAATATCCTTTCGACTTGTGTATACAGCCTCTGAAAAGAATGATGTGTTCCCTTGGTTACAGACTACAAACATCCCGCGCCCACACATCTATGTCCTTTGGTCACATACATTTAGTCGCTTTGGGGAAAAAAAATGGACGGTACGGTAGGTTGACTACGGAGAGACAGAGTTTGTTGTCTGTCACCATAGAGACACATAAGTCTGCACAGGACCTGCAGAGACAAAAATATTGTATATTTAGTTGTGTTAGACAATATTTTCTTAAATTCTCCAGGTGATTCACTGTAATGTTTGGGTTTCCTAGTGATGAAAAAAAATAGTTGTTATAGGACATTGGATCTCCTCCATGACTCAGTTGAATTGGTCCATCCTTCTTCTCAACGCTGGTTCCTCAAGTTACAATGGCCTGGGTAATATTTACAACATACAATGGTCTTTCTTGGGCTCTTGGGCACTGTCATAAACCATCCCGATCTGTCATCACTTGGGACCCTCCTCTATATACGGACAACTACTTTGTAAGAGAAGTTCTCCTTCTGGAAGACTCAAGTCGTTCATCTGAATGGTCACCGTATAATACTATCTTTTAGTTGGGCAAAACCAATGCATCCTGAGAACTATCGTGCAGGAGCACCTCAAGGGATGTAGACAACCAAACCTTACTAGAATCCAGATTTCTTCTACAGGGCCAAAGGCTTTTGTCCAAAACATCTTAGAGTGATCTAGAAAGGATAGATTTGTCTTTGTGGTTGCCTAACAATCCACTTCTGGCCTTCTAATACAAATTCATCCAGTCCACCATGTTCCCACGTCCTTCCCTTCTTCTATGGAATGTTTGGTAAAACATAACGCCCAATGTTTTTCTAAAATGTCACCGGAGACCCCCACAGAATTAAACACAGACACATCGAAATACTTTTTGCGTTTATTAAGCCTACAATGCCACCCATATCATCTCGGTGAGTATTGTCGTTGGCCCAAAGTCAACTTCTGTCTACCGAAATCCATTCAGTAGCCTAAGCAGTTGAGTCATGACATGACAAATGAGCGTAAACACAATGGCTTGGACCATGTGGAAGGAAGCCTCCACTCTCTCTTATGATTGTTTGGTTGCTTTATGAAGGTTCTCGTGACCGGAGTCCACAGGAGAAGGTCCAACAGTTGAGCATTTCTCATCTCTTCTCTTTTACACCTTAGGAAGTGATTGGATTTTAAGTAGGTCTAATTTCTCTGAGCGGATGCACATGTTCCCGGCTGGGCCCGGCTCGGATTTCACAAAATGTTGTACGGGCTCCTCTTAACTAATGTGTGTTATTATTTTGCCTCTATTTAATCTCTCATTTTGGACTACTTTCTGCCTCTCAAAGCAAAATAAAATTACTCTACTGCCTTGCAAAGAACAAAGGCCACAGTCAGTTACGCTGGCGTGCTGCCCGATGGCCGGTGCCATTTATTAGCACTCCTGAGACTGAAGACCTTTAGTCTTCGCTGTTGTTGTAGGGAAGGGAGTTTTTTTTCTTTCTTACGCTCAGGAAATGAGCTAACTCTGTAGTGGCTTTCACTTATTTCTCAAGGGCAATGGTTGCTGCCTGCTGCACTCCATAGATCTGGTGTTCAGCGCTTTCTATTCCTCTCATGTGACATGAAAGGAAACCTGAAAACGTGGCTTCACGTGATTTATTCTCAATGGAGTGAAGGCTACGACGAAGAGAGAGGTATGAAGGTATCATATGAATATTTACAGATGGAGCAGAGCGGAGTTCCTTCAGTTCCAATGTGTGATACCACCATGATAAGTCTAGTTTTACATGGAATGGCAGGTAAACTTACTTTATTAGCTCAGGTCAAATCATCTCATAGTGCAGTTGTAGCCTGCCACCAGTTCAGTAGAAGATGCTACTCATGCCGTAGGCGGTGGAGAAGACAAAGTTCCTAAAGGTGGAGTCAACTGAAGGTATATTGAGCTTGGTAGTTGCACAACACAGATGGTAAGGAAGATGGCAGAGGAGCTTTCCGTGGAGCCAACCAAGGAAGACTTGTTTGGAGAGGCCTCTAGGAGAAGGAGATCCAAAGAAGACGAGGTCACCTCTAGAACCCATAATGAGTAGAGATGAGCGAGTAGTACTCGATCGAGTAGGTATTCGATCGAATACTACGGTATTCGAAATACTCGTACTTGATCAAGTACCACTTGCTATTCGAATGGAAAAGTTTGATGCAGAACCAGCATTGATTGGCCGAATGCTATACAGTCGGCCAATCAACGCTGGTTCTTCTCCTACCTTTAGAAGTCTTCTCCGCGCAGCTTCCCCGCGGCGTCTTCCGGCTCTGAATTCACTCTTCCAGGCATCGGGCCTGGGCAGAGCCGACTGCGCATGTCTGCTTGTAGTGCCTGGCAGAGTGAATTCAGAGCTGGAAGACGCCGCGGGGACGCTGCACGGAGAAGACTTCTAGGAGGATCCAGCCCGACCCTCACTCGTGGACTTGGTAAGTATAATTTGATCGAACGTTGCCTACCCCTGAAATGAGCATTTTCCCCCCCATAGACTATAATAGGGTTAGATATTCAATTCGAGTAGTCAAATATTGAGGGGCTACTTGAAACGAATATCGAACCTCAGACATTTTACTGTTCGCTCATCTCTAATAATGAGTATTTTGATTTAGGGAATATTTGTTCTTGCATCTATTTTCTCCCCCTTGTATCTTAAGTTTCAACCAGTAAAAATTGTTATACCCGACTAGTTCTCTGTGTCCATTGGAACTTTTGTAGACCTAGATCACTGGTGGAAGTCTACCGAGAGTTCAAGTCGAGCACCCCAAGAGATGTCCCATATACGTGGATGCTCAGCTCCATTGGGAAAGGAGAATAAGCTGTGGACCTCTAAGGATAATAGATCAGACATGTTGAAATTGAGCAGCCCAATCCCTATCTGGCCCAACATCCACCATCAGGGCATAGTTGGGACGTTAGCATAAACATTAGATGGTTGGGTCATCCTGATGATCTTGACATGTCTGTCAGATGCTTTATGGATTCTAAAGTTAATAAAATGCTGGATAGTGGACCTACAGATGGGTAAACGCACCACTGTGGTCACAGATATACGTAGAACTTTTATATCATGTGCGAGCAAGATCACAAGATCTGAGTTCAATCTCAAGTTCTCCTAAGTCAATCCATTAGTGATGAGTGAATTGGTCTATTCCAAATTTTCCAAAAATTTTGGGTTCAGACGAACCTGGAATTTTTGGAGTTTACCACCCATGAATCATTACTATACTCCAAGATCTCTTGCGACCCCCAGATGATAATCGGAGGCAGAAAAATAAAATAACTATTCACCATTCCTCTCCTTTTGAAATATCTCCACTGTGGGACTATTAAAAGATTATCTTATCTTATCTTTTCTGGACTCCACAGAAGTATCCAGGCTTCTTTCCTGGGTGTCTGCTCCCTATTCTGGCCACATTGCTAATGGCAGTAACTTTGAGGTGCAGTCACAGGCTCAATTGTTTCTCCGGGACACTGACATCAGCAAGGAGGCCAGAAGATGCCAGGGAGGCCTAAGAAAGTAGATCACATGCACGGAACCCAAGAAAGGTAATTAGTAAGAGTGATTTTTTTGTTTTTTAATTTCTCTGACACACCCTTTGCTTTGAAGAGACCCAAGAATATAATAAAAGCATTTCTGGTTCAGACTAGAACAAATCTTACAATGTTTGTCCAAGACCAACGGGGCGGTGGTGGGCTTGGTTTAGCACTTTGAAGGCTCGGGGCCACCTCAGGACACTTGCCACCTCATTTGCATACATGATTATATGTCAGAGGCCATAACATTTCCGATCAATTTCCAGCTGATCCCAATTGCGATCGTGAAATTTGCTTGATCGCCGATCGGGATCCAATCTTTCCCGATTCCGATCGCTCAACCCTAGTCAATAGTTCTCTATGGGAAAAGGGTTGAGTCGATCTTGAGATTTCAAAATCAGATTTCCGATCATTTTCCGGCCGATCCCGATTGCTCAACCCTACTTACCACTAAATATTAGAGAGGATGTTTAGTGTACCTGAGGATGAGGGCCTTGTCATACGTTCTTCCATTGTATAGAAGGTTTATATTGGTATTGTATACATTTCTATACATTGTTTATATTTCTGGGCTATTCCTTCTGTTAAAAGGAGGCGCCGACAAAATAAATAATTTCCTCCTCTCTCCTGGCCATGAATATTACACTTTATATATTTGATATATTTTTCACATATTGAATGGGTTAATAGATTATTTTTTAATAATCTATACTTTACCACTGTCTGTATCCACTTAAGGATGAGGATGTATATGCACCATGTGTTTGTAGCGCATGCGCCATTTTATATACATTAGAGTATATATATATATATATATATATATATATATATATATATATATGTATTAGTTAGTATATGGATGCACCTGATATCAGCGGTACTAGTGAATCGTATAGGACTATATGTGTATGCACATTGTATACATGGCTTATTATGCTTAAAAAGTATGTAGGGAAAATATACACTTGCACGTGCGCCATGTACAGTCCTATGAAAAAGTTTGGGCACCCCTATTAATCTTAATCATTTTTAGTTCTAAATATTTTGGTGTTTGCAACAGCCATTTCAGTTTGATATATCTAATAACTGATGGACACAGTAATATTTCAGGATTGAAATGAGGTTTATTGTACTAACAGAAAATGTGCAATATGCATTAAACCAAAATTTGACCGGTGCAAAAGTATGGGCACCCTTATCATTTTATTGATTTGAATTCCCCTAACTACTTTTTACTGACTTACTGAAGCACAAAATTGGTTTTGTAACCTCAGTGAGCTTTGAACTTCATAGCCAGATGTATCCAATCATAAGAAAAGGTATTTAAGGTGGCCAATTGCAAGTTGATCTCCTATTTGAATCTCCTCTGAAGAGTGGCATCATGGGCTACTCAAAACAACTCTCAAATGATCTGAAAACAAAGATTGTTCAACATAGTTGTTCAGGGGAAGGATACAAAAAGTTGTCTCAGAGATTTAACCTGTCAGTTTCCACTGTGAGGGACATAGTAAGGAAATGGAAGACCACAGGGACAGTTCTTGTTAAGCCCAGAAGTGGCAGGCCAAGAAAAATATCAGAAAGGCAGAGAAGAAGAATGGTGAGAAGAGTCAAGGACAATCCACAGACCACCTCCAAAGAGCTGCAGCATCATCTTGCTGCAGATGGTGTCACTGTGCATCGGTCAACTATACAGCGCACTTTGCACAAATACAGTCCTATGAAAAAGTTTGGGCACCCCTATTAATCTTAATCATTTTTAGTTCTAAATATTTTGGTGTTTATAACAGCCATTTCAGTTTGATATATCTAATAACTGATGGACACAGTAATATTTCAGGATTGAAATGAGGTTTATTGTACTAACAGAAAATGTGCAATATGCATTAAACCAAAATTTGACCGGTGCAAAAGTATGGGCACCTCAACAGAAAAGTGACATTAATATTTAGTAGATCCTCCTTTTGCAAAGATAACAGCCTCTAGTCGCTTCCTGTAGCTTTTAATCAGTTCCTGGATCCTGGATAAAGGTATTTTGGACAAACAATTCAAGTTCAGTTAAGTTAGATGGTCGCCGAGCATGGACAGCCCGCTTCAAATCATCCCACAGATGTTCAATGATATTCAGGTCTGGGGACTGGGATGGCCATTCCAGAACATTGTAATTGTTCCTCTGCATGAATGCCTGAGGATTTGGAGCGGTGTTTTGGATCATTGTCTTGCTGAAATATCCATCCCCGGCGTAACTTCAACTTCGTCACTGATTCTTGAACATTATTCTCAAGAATCTGCTGATACTGAGTGGAATCCATGCGACTCTCAACTTTAACAAGATTCCCGATGCCGGCATTGGCCACACAGCCCCAAAGCATGATGGAACCTCCACCAAATTTTACAGTGGGTAGCATGTGTTTTTCTTGGAATGCTGTTTCTTTTTGGACGCCATGCATAACGCCTTTTTTTTATAACCAAACAACTCAATTTTTGTTTCCAAAATGAAGCTGCCTTGTCCAAATGTGCTTTTGCATACCTCAGGCAACTCTATTTGTGGCGTACGTGCAGAAACGGCTTCTTTCTCATCACTCTCCCATACAGCTTCTATTTGTGCAAAGTGCGCTGTATAGTTGACTGATGCACAGTGACACCATCTGCAGCAAGATGATGCTGCAGCTCTTTGGAGGTGGTCTGTGGATTGTCCTTGACTGTTCTCACTATTCTTCTTCTCTGTCTTTCTGATATTTTTCTTGGCCTGCCACTTCTGGGCTTAACAAGAACTGTCCCTGTGCTCTTCCATTTCCTTACTATGTTCCTCACAGTGGAAACTGACAGGTTAAATCTCTGAGACAGCTTTTTGTATCCTTCCCCTGAACAACTATGTTGAACAATCTTTGTTTTCAGATCATTTGAGAGTTGTTTTGAGTAGTCCATGATGCCACTCTTCAGAGGAGATTCAAATAGGAGATCAACTTGCAATTGGCCACCTTAAATACCTTTTCTTATGATTGGATACATCTGGCTATGAAGTTCAAAGCTCACTGAGGTTACAAAACCAATTTTGTGCTTCAGTAAGTCAGTAAAAAGTAGTTAGGGGAATTCAAATCAATAAAATGATAAGGGTGCCCATACTTTTGCACCGATCAAATTTTGGTTTAATGCATATTGCACCGGTCAAATTTTGGTTTAATGCATATTGCACATTTTCTGTTAGTACAATAAACCTCATTTCAATCCTGAAATATTACTGTGTCCATCAGTTATTAGATATATCAAACTGAAATGGCTGTTGCAAACACCAAAATATTTAGAACTAAAAATGATTAAGATTAATAGGGGTGCCCAAACTTTTTCATAGGACTGTAGAAGCTGTATGGGAGAGTGATGAGAAAGAAGCCGTTTCTGCACGTACGCCACAAATAGAGTTGCCTGAGGTATGAAAAAGCACATTTGGACAAGGCAGCTTCATTTTGGAAACAGAATGGAAGATTATGTAGATAATCTGTTTTCCCTTGGCCCAAACAGCAGCACAAGATGGGGTATTCCTGCCCCTGTGTACTGTTAGGACAGGTGGAACTTTTAATAAACTAACTAGTTACCCTCCCATAAAAGGTCCAGGAGACCTCCCCCTCCCTGTGTTAGTCTCCAAGTACCATACCGACTATAATAATTTATCCTTTAACAAGAAAGGGAGGGAGCTTTGTGCTGCTGTTTGGGCTAAGGGAAAACAGATTATCTACATAATCTTCCATTCCCCCTACGCCCAAACAGCAGCACAAGATGGGGATTTAACAAGTAATACCCCTTCTAGGGAGGGCGATCCTGACAAGCAGAGGTCAGGATAGAATAACCAAAAGATTTTGCCTTGGAAACATGCCAGTCTAACCTATAGTGGCTGGCGAACGTCAAGTGGGAAGACCAAGATGCAGCCGCACAGATTTGGTCTACTGAGAGGGACTGCCTCTCTGCCCATGATGCAGCCACCGACCTGGTAGCGTGGGCTCGCAAAAATTCCGGAACCTGCAGCCCTTGTGTCTGCAAGGCCACTGAGATGGCTTCTCTGATCCACCTTGACAGAGTAGGTTTGGACGCCTTAACCCCTCTGTTGTGACCAAAAAAATTGATGAGCAGGTTTTCTGACTTACGGAATGGGCCTGTTCGGTCCAGGTATATTTGCAATGTTCGCACAAGATCCAGACTGTGCATCTTCTCCTCCCACTCCGAGGAAGGAGAGGGGAAAAAGGTGGGCAAGGTTATAGTCTGGTTTATATTTTCCACTGACGGAACCTTGGGCAGAAAACCTTGAACAAACCTAAGCTGGACTCTGTCTGGAAAAAAGACTGTGTATGGCTCTGATGCCGCCAAGGCCTGGAGCTCACCCACTCGCTTGGCAGATGTGATTGCCAGCAAAAAGGTCACCTTCCAAGAGAGGTACTTGAAGTCCACTTCAGCTAAAGGTTCAAATGGAGGGCCACATAGCCCTTGCAGGACCGCAGCTAAGTCCCATTGGGGAGACGGGGGCCGAACCGGGGGTCGGAGCCTGGAGGCCCCTTTCTGGAATTGCCTTATAAGAGGATTCTGAGACAGTCTAGTCCCCAATAGAGCGGATAACGCCGAGACATGTACTCTCAAGGTGGCTGGGGACAATCCCTTGTCCAACCCTTCTTGTAAAAACTCCAGGACTGATTCGATAGATGTTGTATCGCACTGCCTCCTGGCTCCCCAATCGTTAAATACTTGGGCGATCCTCTGGTAACTACGATTGGTTGAGTCCGCTCTAGAGTGGGCCAGTGTTCTTAAAACAGCCTGGGACAATCCTCTGTCTCCACGTACGGTGCGGTCAACCTCCAGGCAGTGAGGTTGAACCTGTCCAGATCCTGGCAGAGCTGACTGTTTAGAGTTACCAGGTTTTGGACACACGGAAGCCTCCAGTAGGTCCCTCGACTCATTAACATGAGGTGGGTAAACCATGCCCTTTTCGGCCAGAACGGCATGATGACAATGGCCGATGTCTGGTCCTGCCTGAGTTTTGCCAACACCCTGGGAATCATTGGAATGGGAGGAAAAACGTATACTAGTTTGAAGCTCCAGGGTATTGACAGGGCATCGATCGCCAAGGGATTGCCGTCCCGGTACAGGGAGCAAAACCGTCCCACCTTGGCGTTGTGTTGGGTGGCCATCAGATCCACCTCGGGGAGACCCCATATTCTGGTAAGCTGTTGGAAAATTTCCGGGGACAGGGACCATTCGGCTGTTGTCACTAGTCCCCTGCTTAGTTGATCTGCCAGGATGTTGAGGTGGCCTTTGATATGTACCGCTGACAGCCGGGACAAATTCTTCTCCGCCCATGAAAATATCAGGTCGGTCACCCGCATCAAGGAGGGGGACCTGGTGCCCCCTTGTTTGTTGATATATTGGACGGCTGTAGAATTGTCTGTTCTTACTCTGACAGCCTTCCCTTGGAGATGGGGAGTCAGAGTCCGTAGTGCCAGAAAAACTGCCGTAAGTTCTCGCCAATTGGAGGAGCGAGTTCTCTCCTGCGGGTTCCATGTTCCCCGTATTAGGGTCTCCCCCAGATGCGCTCCCCAGCCTGTTAGGGAGGCATCTGTGGTCAACAGGGTCCAGGAGGTCTGGACCGTGGACCTCCCGTCTTTGAGTTGGGACCACCATTGTAGTGATCGACGGGCACTGATGGAAAGCTGGATAGGCTTCTGAAGTCCCATGGGACTGTGGTTCCATACTCTCAGGATCTCGAGTTGTAACGGGCGCATATGCCATAGAGCCCAGGGAACTGCCTCGATGGTCGCGGACATGAGACCTAGGACCTTCATCGCTGTCCTGATTGTAACCTTCCTGGTTCGGGATAGGTAGTGAACCGCTCGACCAATCTTCTCCTTTCGAGGAGAGGGCAGGGAGATCGTCATACTGAGAGAATCCAGGTTGAACCCTAGGAATTGAATCCGGGTAGATGGAACCACTACTGACTTTTGCCAGTTTACTAGCCAGCCCAGTTCGCTTATGAATGCCACTGTGATGCTCAACTGCGTGGCGAGGAGCTCCCTTGACTGAGCTTTTATTAGCCAATCGTCTAGATATGGGACAATAAATATCCCCTGGAGGCGCAGGGCGGCTATGACCAGGGCCACTACCTTTGTAAAGGTGTGGGGGGCTGAGGTTATACCAAACGGGAGAGCTGTAAACTGGAAGTGATGTAATCTTCCGTTTAGATAAGTGGCAATCCGTAAATATTTTCTGTGTGGAGGATAGATAGGAATATGGAGGTATGCGTCCCTCAAATCCAAGGTGACGAATAGATCTCCTGGCTGCAGGAAAGGGAGAACCGACCTTATGGTCTCCATCCGGAACCGGACCTTGCGGATAAATTGATTTACATACCTTAGGTCGATAATCATGCGCCACCCTCCGGTTGATTTTGGCACTAGAAACACGGGTGAGTAGACGCCTTGCCCTTGTTCGTTTAGGGGGACGGGTTCCAATGCAGCCTTGTCGATATACTCCAGCACAGATCTTTGCAGATGAAGTTGTTTGGTGCCCTGAAGAGGGCGGGTCCTCCTGCATCTGTCTGGAGGAAGGGAAAGGAAGTTTATTTTGTAGCCTTCCCGTATAAGTTGGAGAACCCAAGGATCCTGGATATGATGGTGCCAGGCGGTTAAATGTAAGGAGAGACGACCCCCCACCTTGGCCCTGCAGGCAAGGGGGTCGTGACAGTCAGAAGGTGGATTTTTTCTCACCACCACGGGAGGAACCTCGACCGCCTCTTGGGCCCGAGGGGCGCCTACGGAACTGGCCTCTAGACATGCCTCTGGAGGGGGCGTAGCCCCGAAAGGATCGTTGCCTGGATCCTGTGGACTGGGGCAGGTTCTTACCCTTTGAATCGGCCAGACCCTCCATTATCCGGTCGAGTTCGGTGCCAAATAGCCTGCCGGGCTCGAATGGCAAGGCGCATAAATTAAACTTGGAGGCATTATCTGCCCTCCAGGGCTTAAGCCAGAGGGGGCGCCTTGCGGCGGTGGACAATGCCATGGATCTTGCGGCCAGCTTGACCTGGTAGAAGGCCGCCTCCGAGAGATAGTCAGACATGAGGGAAATATTTGTCATGGCCGACAGCAAGTCGTCCCGATGGACCCCGGAGTCAATATCTCTCTCCAGCTTAGAGATGTCTGACCGCAGTTTAGCGACCACCTCGCTAGCCGCAATGCCCACTGAGGCCTGTGCCGAGGAAGAGGCGTATACACGCCTCAGGGACCCCTCCGCCCTGCGATCCATCACATCTTGGAGGTTAGAGCCATCCTCCGCTGGTACTACCGTGCGCTTTGACAGTTTGGAGACGGCTATGTCAACCTTGGGCGGAGGGCCCCAGGAGCTGGATTGTGCCTCGGATAGGGGAAAAAGAGACCTAAAGCGTCTAGACGCAATGAATGGGCGTTCAGGGAACCGCCATTCAGCCTCCAGCCTTTTTACCAAGTCTGGGTCCGCCCTGAAGGCTCTGAGAGAGGTAGATGGAGCCTCCTCAGCCGCCTCCTCCAACTCCTTAGCCCGAACCACTCTTAGCAGTTTGGGCATCCTATCCACCGAGAATACTGGTTTAGATGGGTCCAGGTTGTCCTCTCCCGAGGATACCTCGTCCAAGATCTGGAGACCCTCCATCGGTGGGAGAGAAGGAGGTGAATCCAGCCGTGGTCTCTTGGCCAATTGAGAGATTGAGAATTTCATCTCTTTCATCGACTCCTCGACAAATTCCCTTACCCAACCGACCACGTCACGGACAGAAGTGTCTTCTGAGGGGGGACCCCGACACCCGCGACAACATTGATAGGCGTAGCCATCAGGTAAGGGGACTTCGCATTTGGCGCAGGCAAGGTGGCGACGCTTACTGGAAGCCTTCCTTTTAGGGTTATCCGCCACTGAAGAGGAGGATGACATCTTTTGAAAGGAATTTCAGAGCACCTGTAGAGTCAGGAAATTTCTTCTACCTTCTGGTTGCCCAGGGAGAGTAGGAACCTGCAAGCTAAGCAGACAGGCAACCTACTCTGGGCAGACCAGGAAGAAATAGGGAGAAACGGGGGCGGGGCGAACCTTAGCTCCGCCCCCTTCCAGCGCCTCGGCCAGAGCCAGGCTTGGGGGCACCATTTTATTCCTAGCCTAAGCTGGCTAGGAGGATGGAGCGGAGGGGGACACTATCCCCTTAAATCCAGTTCAAAGCGGGGTGGGAGCGCTGCTCAAGCGCTCCCAAAGTCCGGCCGAGCGGGGACGACGGTCCGCGCATGCGCGAACCGGATTCCCGCGCATGCGCGGGAAGAGAGGAAGTCCGCGGAGCACCGCAAGTAGTGCCCGCGGCGAAACAAGGAACTGCATCTACAGTTCCTCCCCGGCAGCCGGACGAGTGGCGCCGCAGCGCCGAGAACAGATACGCTGCCTCACCATCTCCCCCCCCGCAGTAGCACGAGATGGGGCCGCGCCAGACCGGAGAAGGGAGGAGGCGCCGTGAGGAAGGCAAAGAAAGCCCCAAACCCCCGGTAAGACCCTGACAGCAGCAGCACAGATGGGGGGAGGGGGGGGGGGCTAGAAAAGGGAGATTTCCTCCACAAAAAGAAAGAATGTGTGGGAGAGGAGGAGACCTCTCCCTCCACCTGTCCTGGTAACAGGACAGAAAAAAACACAGGGAGGGGGAGGTCTCCTGGACCTTTTATGGGAGGGTAACTAGTTAGTTTATTAAAAGTTCCACCTGTCCTAACAGTACACAGGGGCAGGAATACCCCATCTTGTGCTGCTGTTTGGGCGTAGGGGGAAAAAGAGATGTTTGGTTATAAAAAAAGGCGTTATGCATGGCGTCCAAAAAGAAACAGCATTCCAAGAAAAACACATGCTACCCACTGTAAAATTTGGTGGAGGTTCCATCATGCTTTGGGGCTGTGTGGCCAATGCCGGCATCGGGAATCTTGTTAAAGTTGAGAGTCGCATGGATTCCACTCAGTATCAGCAGATTCTTGAGAATAATGTTTAAGAATCAGTGACGAAGTTGAAGTTACGCCGGGGATGGATATTTCAGCAAGACAATGATCCAAAACACCGCTCCAAATCCTCAGGCATTCATGCAGAGGAACAATTACAATGTTCTGGAATGGCCATCCCAGTCCCCAGACCTGAATATCATTGAACATCTGTGGGATGATTTGAAGCGGGCTGTCCATGCTCGGCGACCATCTAACTTAACTGAACTTGAATTGTTTGTCCAAAATACCTTTATCCAGGATCCAGGAACTGATTAAAAGCTACAGGAAGCGACTAGAGGCTGTTATCTTTGCAAAAGGAGGATGTACTAAATATTAATGTCACTTTTCTGTTGAGGTGCCCATACTTTTGCACCGGTCAAATTTTGGTTTAATGCATATTGCGCATTTTCTGTTAGTACAATAAACCTCATTTCAATCCTGAAATATTACTGTGTCCATCAGTTATTAGATATATCAAACTGAAATGGCTGTTATAAACACCAAAATACTTAGAACTAAAAATGATTAAGATTAATAGGGGTGCCCAAACTTTTTCATAGGACTGTATTTGCACATGTCCTGTGGTCTGCCAGTGATTTCATCTAGAGCAGGGGTAGGGAACGTACGGCTCTCCAGCTGTTGCAAAACTACAACTCCCAGCATGCATACTGGCTCTGCTGTTGTTGGAACTCCCATGGAAGTGAATGGAGCATGATGGGAGTTGTAGTTTCACAGCAGCTGGAGAGCCAAAGGTTCCCTACCCCTGATCTAGAAGCTTAGAAGCTTTCATGTACATAAGCATCAAATTCTTTGCGCATGCGCTGTAGATTGTAATAGTGAGGTTTGGTCTTTGGTACATCCGCAAATAATGCTTTGGAATGCCATGGTATAGAAATGTCATGCTGAAATTCTTAAGTGTACAACTGTATCACAACATGCAACATTACAATATAATTTATGTCATAGGTACTGGATTTGGGTCAGGAATTTTTTCCCCTGAAATAGGGCAATTGGCATGAGCCTCATGTTTTTTTTTTTGCCTTCCCTTGGATCAACACTGTAGGGATTGTAGGGTTATAGGTTGGACTTGATGGACTCATGTCTTTATCCAACCTCATCTACTATGTAACTATGTGTTCTGATATATTGATATGACTTTGGCTACAGCAGGGGGATAGCCTGTATTTCGATTGGGCTCCAGTTTTCAGTGGATTTAATTGTTTTTAGGCCTTCGTGTGCATTTTGTGTGTGGTATTAAAGGGGTTCTCCAGGAATTACAGATCTCAGGCAGTAGACTGGGAAGGTGTAAAATAAAAGAACATACTCTCCTGAAATCAGGGCTCTGGTGTCCTCCATCTCCGGTCTAGTGGTGCCCAGTGGGCATTGTTCCGGGGGTAGTCCTTGCTACATGTGACCACTGAGGCCAATCTGTGTTCACAGGAAAGAACACGGGACATCAATTGCATACATCACTGGTGATGTCCTGTGTCCTTTCCTGTGAGTGGCCTCAGTGGTCACGTGGGACAAGGACTTCCACTGGAATAAGCCCCTGATCGCCACTGGATCAGACACTGGTGAAGGACACTGGAGCACTGGGGACAGGTGTGTATCGGTTTCAGCTTGCTTGGCCCGAGATTTATAATTCCTAGACAACTCATGTAATAAAATTGTTCTGGTTTTTGATATTTGGGGTAAGTGCTGGTTTTCCTCCTTTTCTATGTATGGCTATATGGTAGAACCTGCAGCACCTCGGTTTATATTTATATAAGGTTCTTGTTGTTCTTTCTATCTATCCTATGGATAGGTCATCAGTATATAAGTACCGGAACACTTGTTTTTGCAACACTGTATGTGAGTATTTTTGAAAAAACTTGTCTGCATATATGTACTATGTATGTGTATATATATATGTGTGTGTGTGTGTGTACGTATATAATTGTCTCTATGCTGTTCCCTAATATATAATATGATATACAGTATCTTCCATTATATTAATTCTTACTATAGTAAATAAACTATCTGACAACACTAGATGGCAGAACAAGATTAGAGGCGGTTGTACTTGTGCGCTGGGCATGTTCCATAGGATCGCGCAGTAACATCACTTACCTGGGAATAGACAGTAATAGAGCGCACACATCTACATCTGCTTTTATGTCAGTGACAGGATGGCATTAACATGATTGTAGTGCCTTTCTGTCATCCTCAATGCCTGCCGGCTGTGCTAAGCCCAATAAGATTGCAGGTCGTGATTTGTAAGCCTTGAAATGTTCTTATTTTAGCACAATGTGTATTGTTTCTGTATATATGTATAATCATAGCCCCGGAATACAGTACCGTGGATTAGAGAGAATATAGGTTTTACTAGATAGCAATCTGCATATTTCTTAAAGGAAAATTCCACTTGAAAATGATAATTGGAACTTGGAGAGGATGACAAGGACGGCAAATACACAATGAAACTTATTTCAGGTTACAGGGAATCAGTCTGAAGACTTAGGGTGACACCTGATCACTTGTGATCTATGCTAACAATAGGGTTGTCCACTTTGGGCAATCTGTATTTGTTGGACAGGTCCTTAGAAGACACAGTCAGGTCATATAAAAGCCAATGCCCAGGGGAGCAACTTGAGAAGGTGCAGAGGGTCCCAGGAGCCTTAGGGGACCCATAAGCACTGGCATCAGTATTGAGATTGCAGCTTCCATCTGGCCCATAAGGCATGGACACCCACAGATTCCCCTAACCACACTAAGGTGGATTAAACTCCTTAGCACTCCTAACCATCACTATTAAGAATTCACTGTAGGGATGAGGTAGGGGGCCCCGGACAAAAGATTACACTGGGGCCCACAAGACTTTAGTTACGCCACTGCCAATGACTATCTGTAATAGATAAACATGGTGGATCCTCCAGAGAGGAAAGCCACTCAATGTAGTTGTGGAACCCTTAAGAGCCACTTCTTGTGGATCGCTTGGTTAGAATACCTCTTTAACCAGTTGCGAACCATTTGCACTGGTGCCCTATATACCTTATACATGTTTATCCCTAGTCCAGCATTTTAGACCACCTACTGTAGCTTGCTCATCCTTGTTCCCAGGGACGGTTACTCCTTAGTCTAGGCAAGCCATGCTGAGGAATTGTATCTTTCATCTTCTAGATAGATCTGTTTAATCTTAACCGAGGAACAAAATGTAAGTAACAAGCAAATGAAATAAGAATTACAGTCTGGGCAAAGGTCTATTAGATACAAAGTCTCCTCTTAGAGTATAAGTGGGCTGCAGACGCTCCGATGTTAATGACTTAGTAGAGGAGGATTTTCAGGGTCACGTCCTAACATGATAATAGTGGGCTCTGGTAATTTTTTAACCTGTCATACAGAGGATCCCAGACTTCTCTACATTGTGTAAAATTGCTAGCAAATGTCAAGCTATAGAGATATCTCCTCCATCTTAAGGAATGTGAAGATCTGCTTGGTGGATAACTAGACTGTATCATGCTCTTCTCCAAGAAACCTTGTTTTATGTCTTGTTTTTTAAACCATATGTTTTATACTTAGGCCTACGAAAAGTGGATGCAGTCAACTTGCAAGTCTAATCCTATTAATATATAGGGGGGTGCGTGCAGGGGGGGGGGCGCAGGGGGTAGGGAGGGTGCCGCGGGAGGGGGATGGAGGGGGGTTGCCAGTTCCCCCCATATGCATATGCACGGATGTACATACACCTCAGTACACTGCACCCGGGGGCAGGGGGTGCAGGAAGGGGAGGAGCCATAGGCGAGGGGGGCCTGGGGCACGGGAGGGGTAAGAGGGCTGGCCAGAGGCATGTAGGGGGACCATGGGGCAGAAGGAGGGGTGGGGGCGCACACGGGGACGGCGCAAGGGCTCACACCGTGGATCATACAAACAGCACTTGGCCAACTATACGCGGCTCAGCCCCAACACCAATCCGGAGACGAATTCGCAGGCAGATGCTAGTCCATATATAAATACTACAGTATAAAACATATTTTTACATAACATTGTCTCTCTGAGTCTCACAATATATGATATAGGCACAGATAGTACTGTCATTCTGCTGTTAGCTATAAATTAGGAACAGAAAGTATTATATTCTGACCTCTCTGTACATAGTGAAAGCGCTGTCTTCCTATTAATAATAACACTGCTTTCCTGTCATTGATGTGGGCACAGATAGTACTGCTTCACTGCACTACTTTAAGTTTTGTAGGTACAGTTCTTACTGCCTCCCAGTCTCTCCTTCTAATTATATAGGCACAGATAGTACTGCTTCCATATCTACCTGTAAAGATTGCAGGCACAGATAGTACTGCCTCCATATCTCCCTGTAAAGATTGTAGGCACAGATAGTACTGCTTCCATATCTCCCTGTAAAGATTGTAGGCACAGATAGTATTGCTTCCCTATATGTCCTTTTTGCAAGCACAAAAAAACTCCCTTCCTCTCTATCAATGATGAAGGCACAGATAGTACTGCCTCCCTCTCTCTCTAATTGTTGTAGGCATAGATAGCACTGTCTCCTTGCCTCTATATGTAAATGATGTACAAAATTATTAAAAACTCACATTTTTTCATTAAGAAAAGTTGGTTACTCTGTCATGACATGCTAACAAAGCTCTTGATGGGGTGCAAATCACAACATAACCACTGGGTAGCTTTACACAAATACATAGGATAGACATCTTGTGACAGAATATTGAGAAATTAGTTTGTTTGTCACTCATCTCAGCATAATATGAACCAAGAGGAAAGATAAAGACATATCTGTAGTCACAGATAGTGCTGTCTCCCTGCCTATCCCTGTCATTGATGTAGTCACAGATAGTGCTGTCTCCCTGCCTATCCCTGTAATTGATGTAGTCACAGATAGTACTGTCTCCCTGACTATCCCTGTAATTGATGTATGCACAGATAGTGCTGTCTCCCAGCCTATCTCTGTAATTGATGTAGTCACAGATAGGGCTGTCTCCCTGCCTATCCCTGTAATTGATGTAGTCACAGATAGTGCTGTCTCCGTGCCTATCCCTGTAATTGATGTAGTCACAGATAGTACTGTCTCCCTGACTATCCCTGTAATTGATGTATGCACAGATAGTGCTGTCTCCCTGCCTATCCCTGTAATTGATGTAGTCACAGATAGTACTGTTTCCCTGCCTATCCCTGTAATTGATGTAGTCACAGATAGTACTGTCTCCCTGCCTATCCCTTTAATTGATGTATGCACAGATAGTACTGTCTTCCTTTTTCTGCTGTAATTGATATAGGCAAAGGTAGCACTACTTTTTTTTAGTAACCCTTTAAGTTATGTAGATACAGTTAGTACTGCATCCATCCCTAAATTGTAAAGGCTCAGATAGTGCTTTATATCTTATTTCCATGTTACTCTGAAGCATGCTGGGAGTTTTACAATAGGTGCTGATAGGTAGGTTGCTGATGCCTGACCTAAACACAGATAGTGTTGCCTTTCTCTCTCAGTCCTGGCTCTATACATAATGTAGGCACAGATAGTACTGGCTTCCTGTCTCCATATGACAATTTATGTAAAGTAGCTACAGATAGCACTGTCTCCTAGTTTCTCCATGTAGATCAATCCCGCCGCTGCCTCTCATACATTCACAAACCACTAAAGCAAGAATTGGTAAAAAAAAAAAAAAAGTTATTAAAAAAAAAAAAACTTCTCTGCTGGGCTCCGAATGTGAAATATGAGGAATTCCATAAATAAGTGAATTTTATTATGAATACGAGCAGGGGATTTTATGTTTTTGCAGACACGGGATTTAGTTAAGATGGTCTAAAGCATTATGTCCTTATATATTATATCAGGTTATATCGAGGGTGTTCTGGCTGTTGCGAATAAAAATCCATGCAATATATCAAGGCAGATACAATGTGGTGAACCGGTTACATTTAGTTAAGAATAGAGATGAGCGAACAGTGTTCTATCGAACACATGTTCGATCGGATATCAGGGTGTTCGCCATGTTCGAATCGAATCGAACACCACGTGGTAAAGTGCGCCAAAATTCGATTCCCCTCCCACCTTCCCTGGCGCCTTTTTTGCACCAATAACAGCGCAGGGGAGGTGGGACAGGAACTACGACACTGGGGGCATTGAAAAAAATTGGAAAAAGTCATTGGCTGCCGAAATCAGGTGACCTCCATTTTAGACGAATAGTGGATTTCAAATCCGGGTCATATGAGAATGTGAACTTTGTGACTATGAGACAGGGATAGCTGTACAGGCAGGGATAGCTAGGGATAACCTTTATTTAGGGGGGAATGTTATTAAAAATAACTTTTTGGGGCTCTATCGGGTGTGTAATTGTGATTTTTGTGAGATAAACTTTTTCCCATAGGGATGCATTGGCCAGCGCTGATTGGCCGAATTCCGTACTCTGGCCAATCAGCGCTGGCCAATGCATTCTATTAGCTTGATGAAGCAGAGTGTGCACAAGGGTTCAAGCGCACCCTCGGCTCTGATGTAGCAGAGCCGAGGCTGCACAAGGGTTCAAGCGCACCCTCGGCTCTGATGTAGGAGAGCCGAGGGTGCACTTGAACCCTTGTGCACCCTCAGCTCTGCTACATCAGAGCCGAGGGTGCGCTTGAACCCTTGTGCACACTCTGCTTCATCAAGCTAATAGAATGCATTGGCCAGCGCTGATTGGCCAATGTATTCTATTAGCCTGATGAAGTAGAGCTGAATGTGTGTGCTAAGCACACACATTCAGCTCTACTTCATCGGGCTAATAGAATGCATTGGCCAGCGCTGATTGGCCAGAGTACGGAACTCGACCAATCAGCGCTGGCTCTGCTGGAGGAGGCGGAGTCTAAGATCGCTCCACACCAGTCTCCATTCAGGTCCGACCTTAGACTCCGCCTCCTCCGGCAGAGCCAGCGCTGATTGGCCGAATTCCGTACTCTGGCCAATCAGCACTGGCTAATGCATTGTATTGGCTTGATGAAGCAGTGCTGAATGTGTGTGCTTAGCACACACATTCAGCTCTACTTCATCGGGCTAATAGAATGCATTGGCCAGCGCTGATTGGCCGAATTCCGTACTCTGGCCAATCAGCACTGGCTAATGCATTGTATTGGCGTGATGAAGCAGTGCTGAATGAGTGTGCTTAGCACACACATTCAGCTCTACTTCATCGGGCTAATAGAATGCATTGGCCAATCAGCGCTGGCCAATGCATTCTATTAGCGTGAACTGAGTTTGCACAGGGGTTCTAGTGCACCCTCGGCTCTGCTACATCAGATTGCTACATCTGATGTAGCAGTGCCGAGTGTGCATCAGATGTGTAGTTGAGCAAAACTGACTCAGCACTGCTAAGTCTGCATTCGCATAGGAATGCATTGGCCAGCCTTCGGCCAATCAGCGCTGGCTCTGCCGGAGGAGGCGGAGTCTAAGGTCGGACCTGAATGGAGACTGGTGTGGAGCTATCTTAGACTCCGCCTCCTCCAGCAGAGCCAGCGCTGATTGGTCGAGTTCCGTACTCTGGCCAATCAGCACTGGCCAATGCATTTCTATGGGGAAAAGTTAGCTTGCGAAAATCGCAAACTGACAGGGATTTCCATGAAATAAAGTGACTTTTATGCCCCCAGACATGCTTCCGCTGCTGTCCCAGTGTCATTCCAGGGTGTTGGTATCATTTCCTGGGGTGTCATAGTGGACTTGGTGACCCTCCAGACACGAATTTGGGTTTCCCCCTTAACGAGTTTATGTTCCCCATAGACTATAATGGGGTTCGAAACCCATTCGAACACTCGAACAGTGAGCGGCTGTTCGAATCGAATTTCGAACCTCGAACATTTTAGTGTTCGCTCATCTCTAGTTAAGAATTATACCTATGTGGATTTCTTCCAACCATCTGTGACCGGGTGACATAATGATACATGCATGGAATAGGACGAATGGTTAACTATCGCCCCATTAGCCCCGAGCCTGACCTCAGTGTCACCTCCAGTAATGGCCGTCACTCAGCTGTAACGTATAGAGTATGGATTTCCCATTAGTGACTGGCTCCTTCTTTCATTCCTGCACTGAAGACTCGCACAGGTGTGATTATCGCAACGCCTCGATTCTTTATCATTCAGAACGGAACTTTTTCTTTTATTTTAATGTGATTTTTTAAATATTTTTGATACAAATAAAGAACCAGACATTGCAAAGTCCTATCCTATCCTCCTACTATCCTATCCTATCCTATCCTATCCTATCCTATCCTATCCTATCCTATCCTACTATTCCTACTAATCCTACTAATTAATATTATGTTTGTTCCTCAATCACGCAAAAACGGCTTAACAGGTTTGAATGAAATTTGGCACATAGATAGATTGTAACCTCGATTAAAACATAGGCTATTTTTTATCCCGGTAAATGACATGGCTTCATGACTGTTATGAATTTATGTTCACATACTATATTACACTGTTCTTGGCTGCAGCTTATCTCAGATCCTAGGGCTGTTATCTCTCTGTGTAAGCACTCAGCTAACCCTCAGTCCATTCTGTACAGGCATCTGCATATTTTCTGATCTGCTCCAGGCAGTACTGACAAACTGGATGGGAAAACACCTTTAACCCAAATTGGCAGTTTGCTACTTTTAAACATGCCGGGAAAAGAACATCTAATTTGTTGCAAAATTCTAAAGCAACGACAGCTATGAAGGAAGCCAGAAGCCACAGAGTTCTCCTCAAGCGGAGCTGACGGGGATCATCGACGCCAACAACACGCTCATTATATGGTGTCCCAGCAAGCTGCCAAGATGCTGGAACAATCACGGGCACAGCGCAACAAATGAGTTCAGCGGCAGGCCAGCTTGACAGCTGCCGAAATGCCGGAGCAGGCAGATCATCGACGCCAACAACACGCTCATTATATGGTGTCCCAGCAAGCTGCTGAGATGCCTGAACAATCACAGGCACAATGTGGGGAACAAGTATAGCAACAGGACAGCTTAAGAGCTCCCGAAATGCAGGAGCAGGCAAACCATCGACGGCAGCAATTTGCTGAATATAGGCGGATCATTGGCGCCAATAACACGCAGACGAAGTATAATATAATAATATATATCTTATGAGATGTCTTATGCCTAAATGTTGTCTATAGGGGGCAATATTGTTATAGAAGATATTAGACTAATTTATCTATCCACATCCACATATGACTAAGTCTACTATCCAACAGGGGGCGACCATGAGTATGCAAAAAAAAAAACATTTCAACAATAGAAAAATTGGATAAGCACTCTCCAGTGATGGAAGGAAACCAGGCGGAGAGCTGGTAGACTCCATTATAGTCTATGGGGTCCGTGGGTTTCCGCAGGTAATCACTTTTTGAGCGGATAGGGTTCCCATTTTTTGGGTCCCCAAGTGGACCCAAAGAACAGAAGTCCGAACGCTAGTGTGAATCTGGATGACATATGGAAGTGATGACAATATTATAGCCAAAGGAGAAGGAACAGGACAATTGGGCGGAGGCTCTAGGACCCTGTTGGGCGCCAGGGAGATCCGATATTTGGTGCACTTATTTGTTTTGCAGTGTTAGGATTTGCTCGTTCCAGACCCCATATATATCAAAAAAATTCAAAAAATTTGACATTTTGAAATTTTTGCACCAACACAAGCAACCCCCATACCAAATGAATCTGTGTATTCCCCCTCGTATAGACTTCCTATATTCTACCCCAATGACATATAAACCTCTTGACCTTATATTGGGAAATAAATGATTTTTTTTACAGGTCAGATGAAAGGTCGTGACCTCAGCACATGGCCACAAATTACCTGACGTTTTACAAGGGATCGATTGCAACAATTTCACATCGATGTAGAGACTGTTAGTGTAAGACTGTAAGCATTAGCTGTGGAGTGAATCTATAATACATGATATACTTGGTATGGTGTAATAATATAGAAGAAAGATAAGATAAGATAAGATGGGAGTTATCCTTTTAAAATGTTAAGAAAATCATTAAATAAGTTGGGTCACATGTCATACAGTGAAACTTATGGGACCCAGCTATTATATACACTATACACGGGGTGACGCCTTGAGAACCGCGGCTCTAGGGTGTTTGATAAATCTTTGTGATCCTGAACCTCTCTGAGTTACTGCACTGTGCACAGTCAGCAGTATACAGAGCAGTGTACAGTATACAGAACAGTATGCAGTATACAGAGCAGAATACAGAGCAGTGTCAGTATACAGAGCAATGTGCAGTATATAGAGCAGAATACAGAGTAGTGTGCAGTATACAGAGCAGTGTCAGTATACAGAGCAGTATGCAGTATACAGAGCAGAATACAGAGCAGTGTCAGTATATAGAGCAGTGTGCAGTGTACAGAGCAATGTGCAGTATATAGAGCAGTGTGCAGTATTTAGAGTAATGTGCAGTATATAGAGCAGTGTGCAGTATACAGAGCAGTGTGCTGTATACAGAGCAGTATGCAGTATATAGAGCAATATACAGTACACAGAGCAGTGTGCAGTATACAGAGCAGTGTTCAGTATATAGAGCAATGTGCAGTATACAGAGCAGTGCCAGTATATAGAGCAGTGTGCAGTATATAGAGCAATGTGCAGTATATAGAGCAGTGTGCAGTATATAGAGCAGTGTGCAGTATATTCATTTATGAGGATCGCACATTGACAGGACTCAGCAGGAATCTCCGTTCTTCTCCTTTGTGTTTCCTTTTATCCATTTTCTGTTTATATATCCAGGAAGTTGTTTCTTCTTTCATGTGATGGTGAAGGGTTAATGTTACCCCGGCCATTCGCTGCCTTTATCGGCTTATTTGATGCTGCGGTCACTTATATGACTTCTGTGACTGATAAATGACATTTATATCTGATGAATGGTAGATGTCGGCCCCGTCACTGATTTACTATTAGTTGATACTTGAGTCAGATATGCCACAGACCTAGCAATGTACATACCTGGCCACTGGGGGCGTAACTAGAGGCTCAAGGATCCTAGTGCAAAACCTCAGCTTGGGTCTGTAGGGCTCACTTGGGAGTACGACAAAAGTTTTTCTTGGATTTGTTTCTTATATAGTGTTAGGATTCTGCCTTGTGTACCGTGTGTACTGGAATCAGGTGCCCTGAAGCAAGATGTCGGGAAGGGCTTCGCTGAACTAAGTTTCCTGTTTCCTGCAGCTGGGCTGGACTCCTGGTCACATGCCTCTGGTCACATGCCTTTTAAGGGGCGTGGTATCTTCTGCACATTGCTTGTGTATTCCGTTGGAGTTTCCTCTGGCTGACCTCAAGCTCCTGGAGCTGGCTTTATCCCGCTGGTTCCCCAATCCTGCTGGGTCTTGCAGTCCACCTCAGGATCATCTCTGCTTACTGCTGTACCCCTGCTGGGCTCCCCGACTCAGTCACCTGACTACACGTCCTTCAGATTAGCTGCTGCACCTGGCGACTCCGCTGCCCGCACGGAAGTGCGAAAGGTCTGTGCCTGCTGTCGCTGAAGACCCCGGTGCCTATTCGTCCACCTGGTCCGCTCTCCGGGATTCCCGTCCACCGACAGACTCTATCTGCCCTGACATCCATTTGACTTCTGCCTGGTTACGCACCGCCTTCCCGCTCTCAGCCGGCCCTCACTGTCTGCTTGTCTATCCTGTGTCAGATTTGCAATAAAGGACTGAAACTGGACCACTGGCCTCCTGCGTATCCACTCATATCGTGACAGGATACACAAGCCATCATGGAGGTCATCACACTTCAGTCCCTAGACGCTCGCCTGAAACAGGTGAGCAGTCTCACGCAGACGCTGGCTACGGAGGTCCAGGACATCAAGAAGCGCCTGGCTCTCCTGGAGGTACAGGTCAACCAAAATGCGCAGCAGATTGGAACTGCTTTACAGGACTTAAGCGCTCGTACTCAGGCGTTGGAACATCACGTTTCCAGTGGCCCCACTACGCCTCCAACACCAATTTTGCCTAAGTTGCCCCCGTTTTGCTTTAGCGGCGATCGGGACAAGTTCAGGGGCTTCATCAATCAATGCCATTTATATTTCGGCACTCATGAAGCACAATTTCCCACAGATCGCTCTAAGGTGCTGTGCATAATAATGTTACTAACCCACAAGGCCATCGCTTGGGCTAACCCCCTTATTGAGACAGACGACGATCGACTCAACAACTTTGATCAGTTTGTAGCCGCCATGACACAGATGTTTGACGACCCCCACCGGAGGGCTACGGCAGAAACCACCTTATTGGTGCTCAAACAGGGTAGACGTCCGGTTATCGATTATGTCATGGAGTTCCGGAGATGGGCGGTGGATACCACGTGGGAAGCCAATGCCCAACTTCCGTTGTTCCGTAAGGGCTTATCAGGAGCTATGAAAGATGAATTGGCCCGGGCCGAGGCTCCCGACAATTTGGATGACTTCATTAATCATTGTGTCCGGATTGACGCCCGGATGTCGGAGCGCCGGCTGGAGAGATGGAAGTCTCTAAATCGCAGTAGTGACCCATCCTCATGGGGTTTCCCAAGGGAGGTTACTAGCAAGCCTTCCCAGCGGCCGGAGGCCGAACCCATGCTGGTCGACTCCTTGCAGCATCGCGAGAGGAATGACCGCCGAGAGCACCGGCTGCGGGAGAAACTTTGTCTGTACTGCGGTGATCCCAGTCACATGTTATTGAACTGTTCCATACGACCTCCTAAAATGGTAGCCGCGGTAGATGATCACAAGTTATCAGATGAGGAGTCTGTCAGTTCAGATCAGAATCTACCATTAAACGCAATTATTCAGACTGTTTCCTATATGCTGCCTCCTCCTCGGCTCGGGAACAAGAGAACGCAAGAAGGGATCTGACTGGTTGGAGACATCGGCCATGATTGATTCCGGGGCCAGTGGAAATTTCATGGACTCCACATTTGCCGCTCAGAATAAGATCGGGATCAAGAAAAGACAGGCTCCTGTATTAATGGAGACGGTAGACGGTTCCCCCCTAGCTTCGGGTCCAGTGGATCTAGAAACAGAACCTTTACAGATCTACATCCCACCGGAACATAAGGAGACGCTGTCCTTCATGTTGATTACATCTCCTCACTTCCCCATCATTTTTGGGCTCCCCTGGCTTCAGGCGCATAATCCCTCAATTAACTGGGGAACAGGGCAGGTGACCTTTCCAACGCTGCCCCTAGTGAATGCAGCAGCTACTGAGGTACCGGCTGCCGAGTTAAATACTGCTGGTGTTCTCCCCCCGGAGTATGCGGACTTCGCAGATGTCTGTGATAAGACCAGGGCAGACTCTCTGCCTCCACATCGGCCGTATGACTGCCCCATTGAGTTGCTACCTGGAGCGGCTATTCCATTTGGGGCCGGAATTAGAGTCCTTGAAAGTCTACATCGAGGAGAATTTGGGCAAGGGATTCATCCGTCCTTCCTCATCCCCGGCTGGGGCCCCGATATTTTTTGTCAAGAAAAAGGACGGGTCCTTAAGACCGTGCATTGATTACAGAGACCTTAATAAGGTGACGGTACGTAACCGATATCCGTTACCCCTGATTCCCGAACTTCTAGAGAGGGTCCGGCATGCCAAGATCTTTACCAAACTAGACCTCCGGGGGGCTTACAATTTGCTACGCATCCGACCGGGGGATGAATGGAAGACCGCATTTCGCTCCCGCTATGGGCACTTTGAGTATTTAGTGATGCCATTCGGACTATGTAACGTGCCGGCCACATTTCAGCATTTGGCCAATGACATTTTTCGAGACTTACTGGACCGTTTCGTCATCATCTACCTGGACGATATCCTGATTTTTTCCGATTCCATTGCCGATCATCAGGAGCATGTCAAGACGGTCTTGAGGCGCCTCCGGGAGAACAAGTTGTATATTAAATTGGAGAAATGTGACTTCCACACAACTAAAATTCAATTCCTGGGCTATATCCTTTCACCTCAAGGTATTAGCATGGACGATAGCAAGGTCCAAGCTGTGCTCAACTGGCCGGTTCCCAAATCCATCAAGGAGATTCAGCGGTTCATTGGCTTTGCCAATTTCTATAGATGCTTTATTAAGAACTTTTCGGAAATTGTGGCCCCTATCACTAAACTGACAAGAAAAGCAGCATCTTTTAGCTGGACTCCACAAGCCCAGGAGGCCTTTGACAGACTTAAGGACAAGTTCACATCGGCACCAGTATTGGTACACCCTGACCCGGCTCGCCCTTTCATAGTCGAGGTGGATGCCTCCGATTCAGCTGTCGGAGCCATACTGTCCCAGAGGGTCGGGGAGAAGGAGTTGTTGCATCCCTGTGCTTTCTACTCCCGGCAACTTTCTGCGGCAGAACAGAATTATGATATCGGAAATAAAGAACTGTTAGCTATCATTTCGGCCTTTAAGGAGTGGAGGCACCTTCTGCAAGGGACCTCTCAGCAGATTATTGTGTTAACAGACCACCGGAATTTAGAATTTGTGCGGTCCGCCAGGTGTTTGTCTCCCCGGCAGGCGCGGTGGAGCTTATTTTTGACTTGTTTTAATTTCTTGATTTCTTACAGGCCAGGCTCGCGGAACGGGAAGGCGGATGCCTTGTCCCGTATGTTTGCAGAGGGAGCCACAGCAGAGGTCCCGACGAGGATGATTGTTCCAGATTCTAATTTCGTGGCGGTGTTGCATGATCGGGACCTGTTGAACAACATTAAGGAGGCATACGAGACGGACCCCTTCCTTGCTCAGCCATCTACGGACGTGTCATTAAGGTTCAAGAACCACGTATGGATGGTGGGGCAGCGCCTGTATGTTCCAGAAGGGGCACGCTTGAAGGTCTTGAAATTTCTTCATGATTCCAGGTTGGCCGGGCATACGGGAACTCAGAAGACGTAAGAGCTGGTCGGGCGATTTTTCTGGTGGCCGGAACTCCTAGGGGACGTTAAGAAGTATGTCCAATCCTGTGAAGTGTGTGCCAGGAACAAGGTGCCACGATCCGCACCTACGGGCCTGCTACAACCCCTGCTGGTCCCTTCACGTCCTTGGGGGTCTATATCTATGGACTTCATTGTGGAGCTTCCAGTTTCCAAGGGGAGGAACACGATCCTCGTGGTGGTGGACCGTCTGACGAAGGCGGCACATTTCATTCCTTGCACAGCGCTACCATCAGCCAAAGAGACAGCGGATTTAGTTGTAGAAAACGTGTTTCGCCTGCATGGAGTCCCGGACGACATAATTTCTGATCGGGGGGTCCAGTTCACTGCAAGGTTCTGGCGGGCTTTCTGTGCAGCTCTTGGAATTCAGGTACAACTATCTTCTGCCTTCCACCCGCAGACCAACGGACAGACAGAACGGACGAACCAGATGTTGGAGCAGTACTTACGTTGTTATATTTCACAGCTGCAAGATGACTGGGTCCAGCTACTACCTTTAGCAGAGTTCTGTTATAACAATACACAGAGTTCTTCCACGAAGATGTCGCCATTTTATGCGAACTTGGGATATCATCCAAAGGTCGTGCCGAGACTGACTGTGGATGGTCCAGTTCCCACTGTTTTGGAGAGGGTGGCTACATTGCAGCAGGAGCTGGAGGTCCTGAAACAAACACTGTTTGCAGCCCAGGAACGTTACAAGAGAGCAGCAGATCGACACCAGCGACCGGCCCCGACGTTCAAGGTGGGCGATGCGGTCTGGCTTTCCACCAAGAACTTAAAACTCAAGGTCCCATCGAGGAAGTTGGCTCAAAAATTCATGGGTCCCTACAGGGTCGTGGCTCTAGTGGGTGCGGAGGCTTGTCGATTACGGCTACCGAAAACCATGAAGATTCATCCGGTATTCCATGTTTCCTTACTGAAGACCGTAGTTCCGAATCCTTTTCCTGGACGTACACCTGCTCCACTGGGTCTGGTCGAAGTGGAGGGCCAGGAGCACTTTCTGGTAGAGAAGATCGTGGATTCCAGAATATTTCGGAACAGGCTGCAGTATTTGATCAAGTGGCAAGGATACCCGTCTGAAGACAACTCCTGGGAGCCACCAGCCAACATCAACGCCCCTCGTCTGATCGCTCAGTTCCATCAGAGGTACCCTAGGAAGCCAGGTCCTGGGCCGTCCAGAGGCCGTCCTTAGGGTGGGAGTACTGTTAGGATTCTGCCTTGTGTACCGTGTGTACTGGAATCAGGTGCCCTGAAGCAAGATGGCGGGAAGGGCTTCGCTGAACTAAGTTTCCTGTTTCCTGCAGCTGGGCTGGACTCCTGGTCACATGCCTCTGGTCACATGCCTTTTAAGGGGCGTGGTATCTTCTGCACATTGCTTGTGTATTCCGTTGGAGTTTCCTCTGGCTGACCTCAAGCTCCTGGAGCTGGCTTTATCCCGCTGGTTCCCCAATCCTGCTGGGTCTTGCAGTCCACCTCAGGATCATCTCTGCTTACTGCTGTACCCCTGCTGGGCTCCCCGACTCAGTCACCTGACTACACGTCCTTCAGATTAGCTGCTGCACCTAGCGACTCCGCTGCCCGCACGGAAGTGCGAAAGGTCTGCGCCTGCTGTCACTGAAGACCCCGGTGCCTATTCGTCCACCTGGTCCGCTCTCCGGGATTCCCGTCCACCGACAGACTCTATCTGCCCTGACCTCCATTTGACCTCTGCCTGGTTACGCACCGCCTTCCCGCTCTCAGCCGGCCCTCACTGTCTGCTTGTCTATCCTGTGTCAGATTTGCAATAAAGGACTGAAACTGGACCACTGGCCTCCTGCGTATCCACTCATATCGTGACATATAGCTGATTTGGAATGCCCCACTATGGGACATAATACTGTGTGCAGGGGCCACTATGGAACATAATACTGTGTGCAGGGGCCACTATGGGGGATAATCCTGTGTGCAGGGGCCACTATGGGGGATAATCCTGTGTGCAGGGGCCACTATGGGGCTTAATACTGTGTGCAGGGGCCATTATGGGGGATAATACTGTGTGCAGGGGCCACTATGGGGCTTAATACTGTGTGCAGGGGCCACTATGGGGGTATAATACTGTGTGCAGGGGCCACTATGGGGAATAATACTGTGTGCAGGGGCCACTATGGGGGATAATACTGTGTGCAGGGGCCACTATGGGGGATAATACTGTGTGCAGGGGCCACTATGGGACATAATACTGTGTGCAGGGGCCACTATGCGGAATAATACTGTGTGCAGGGGCCACTATGGGGATAATACTGTGTGCAGGGGCCACTATGGGGGATAATACTGTGTGTAGGGGCCACTATGGGACATAATACTGTGTTCAGGGGCCACTATGGGGGATAATCCTATGTGCAGGGGCCACTATGGGGCTTAATACTGTGTGCAGGGGCCGCTATGGGGGATAATACTGTGTGCAGGGGCCACTATGGGGGATAATACTGTGTGCAGGGGCCACTATGGGACATTATACTGTGTGGAGGGGCCACTATGGGGGATAATACTGTGTGCAGGGGCCACTATGGGGCTTAATACTGTGTGCAGGGGCCACTATGGGGGATAATACTGTGTGCAGGGGCCACTATGGGGCTTAATACTGTGTGCAGGGGCCGCTATGGGGGATAATACTGTGTGCAGGGGCCACTATGGGGTATAATACTGTGTGCAGGGGACACTATGGGCCTTGATACTGTGTGCAAGGGCCACTATGGGGCATAATAGAGATGCGGGGGAAGGGGCATTTGGTCGAAGTCTTTGGGACCAGTCGTGGGCATGTCAAAAGCTCGTCACGGGGCCCCGCCATTCCTAATTACGCCACTGTCCGAACCTGAAATGAATCTTGGGATGTTTGGCCATCTCTTGTTGTAATACCTAACACAACCACTGGGTGATGACACATAGACATACAGTATATATGATAGACGTCTTGTGACAAAGTATCACAGAATGAACATATGACACTCAGAGATAAAGTGAGCCAAGCGGGAAGGAAAGAGAGGACACATCTGTATACTCTAGAACTGTAACATGTGGGGAATGTAAAATTTCCCTTTCAAAATGGCGACCTCCCCCCAAGTATAGACAAGACAATGTGGCGGGAAAGAAGTCATTTCTTACAGGCCACGTCCACGTCCGTTCTGAGTCACTAATATACATATACAGTAACTGGAAACATTACAAGTGAACTAAAGTCAAATTGAGGAAATTGAAAGACATTTCCTCTCATCTGTTTCTATTCTGATACCTCGATATACTGAGGATGGTCACCCCGAGGACTGGGGGGGGGGAGGGGTCACAGAGGACTCCGCTATATACGACTTCAAATGGTAGTGAAATTCAGGCCAGATGACTGCAGGGGGAGAGATATTTCAGATTTTCATTCGCCATGTTTACAAGGCAGTCAAACAGTGAACCAGATGTGCAGCGACATAAAAGTCCGATTCTGCAACACGGTTCATATGGAGGCCGTATACAGTATACAGATGGTACCGGCATGGAACTGGTACAAGATAGAACGCTGCTATAAGCGCCAGAGAAGAAATCTACATAAGTAACACATCCTCTATGTAATGGCCAGTCTAGGAGGGTACATGGGGGATATTCTGCAGCTGACATGGAGAGAAACCCTCTGCTGTGAACTGCAGTGAGTGAGATGGAACCTCATGTATGGCCAGATTGCACCAATTGTTTTGTTTAGCTCCACTAAAGGAAAATATCTATCTCCTATCTATCTATCTATCTATCTATCTATCTATCTATCTATCATCTATCTATCTATCTATCTATCTATCTATCTCCTATCTATCTATCTATCTATCTATCTATCTATCTATCTATCTATCTATCTATCTATCATCTATCTATCTATCTCCTATCTATCTATCTATCTATCTATCTATCTATCTCCTATCTATCTATCTATCTATCTATCTATCTATCTATCTATCATCTATCTATCTATCTATCTATCTATCTATCTATCTATCATCTATCTATCTATCTATCTATCTATCTATCTATCTATCATCTATCTATCTATCTATCTATCTATCATCTATCTATCTATCTATCTATCATCTATCTATCATCTATCTATCTATCTATTCAGTAGCGTAACTAGGAATGGCGGGCCCCCGTGGCGAACTTTTGACATGGGGCCCCCCCAACACCGAAGATCTCGACCGAGTCCCTCCTACGCATTCCTGCACACAGTATTATGACCAATAGTGGCCCCTGAACACAGTATTATGTCCCATAGTGGCCCCTGCACACAGTATTATGCCCCATAGTGGCCCCTGCACACAGTATTATGTCCCATAGTGTCCCCTGCACACAGTATTATACCCCATAGTGGCCCCTGCACACACTATTATGCCCCATAGTGGCCCCTGCACACAGTATTATGTCCCATAGTGGCCCCTGCACACAGTATTTTACCCCATAGTGTCCCCTGCACACAGTATTATGTCCCATAGTGTCCCCTGCACACAGTATTTTACCCCATAGTGTCCCCTGCACACAGTATTATACCCCATAGTGGCCCCTGCACACAGTATTATACCCCATAGTGGCCCCTGCATACAGTATTATGCCCCATAGTGGCCCCTGCACACAGTATTATGCCCCATAGTGGCCCCTGCAAACAGTATTATGCCCCATAGTGGCTCCTGCACACAGTATTATGTCCCATAGTGTCCCCTGCACACAGTATTATGTCCCATAGTGTCCCCTGCACACAGTATTATCCCCCATAGTGGCCCCTGCACACAGTATTATGCCCCATAGTGGCTCCTGCACACAGTATTATGCCCCATAGTGGCCCCTGCAAACAGTATTATCTCCCATAGTGTCCCCTGCACACAGTATTTTACCCCATAGTGGCTCCTGCACACAGTATTATGTCCCATAGTGTCCCCTGCACACAGTATTTTACCCCATAGTGGCTCCTGCACACAGTATTATGTCCCATAGTGTCCCCTGCACACAGTATTTTACCCCATAGTGGCCCCTACACACAGTGTTATGTCCCATAGTGGATAAATTGAGGATAAAAAATCTGGCCCTGTGCATTACAATTTAGTAACTCCATGTGCCTCATATTAATAGAAGTTAACCCCATCATGTCCCTCACATTAACCCTTGTGTACCTCACATAAGAGTTACTGATATGTGAGAGACATGGAGGTAATAATAAAGTATCTTCATTACTGTTACCCCCATATGTCTCACATATCAGTAACTCTTATGGTGAGGCACACAGGGGTTAATGTGAGGGACATGATAGGGTTAACTTCTATTACTATGAGGCACAGGGAGTTACTAAAACAAAAGTAATCCCCGCAAATGCCTGACATTAATAAGTACAGTAACCCCAGTACGTACCTGTGTATCTTTAGTTTCATTTTCCTTCTTCCTTTCTTCCTCTGGTGTGCAGGACGGCAGGAGCTCGGCAGGGATAAGCTCCGCCTCCTCCTCTCATTGGTGGGCAGAGGACAGCAGAGAAAGGGAGGGGGGAGAGAGGGGGAGCGTCCTGAAGCGCTGACAGGAGCCGGAGCTGCAGCTCCTGTGTCTCAGCCGTTGCTGTAGCTTCGGGGCCCCCTGTTGGTGGAAAGTATTCCACCAACAGGGGGCCCCGATCATTATACTCGGGGGTCCGAAAAGACCTCCGAGAATAATGACAGCAGCAGTAGCAGCTGTCACCGGGCCCTTAATGTCCCGGGCCCTGTGGCAGCTGCCTCTGCTGCCTCCGTGGTAGTTACGCCACTGTATCTATCTATCAATCATCTCCTATCTATCTAATATCTATCTATCTATCTATCTATCTATCTATCTATCTATCTATCTATCTCCTATCTATCTATCTATCTATCTATCTATCTATCTCCTATCTATCTATCTATCTATCTATCTATCTATCTATCTATCTATCATCTCCTATCTATCTAATATCTATCTATCTATCTATCTATCTATCTATCTATCTATCTATCTATCTATCTATCATCTCCTATCTATCTAATATCTATCTATCTCCTATCTATCTATCTATCTATCTATCTATCTATCTATCTATCTATCTATCTATCATCTCCTATCTATCTAATATCTATCTATCTATCTATCTATCTATCTATCTATCTATCTATCTCCTATCTATCTATCTATCTATCTATCTATCTATCTATCTATCTATCATCTCCTATCTATCTAATATCTATCTATCTATCTATCTATCTATCTCCTATCTATCTATCTATCTATCTATCTATCTATCTATCTATCTCCTATCTATCTATCTATCTATCTATCTACTATCTATCTATCTATCTATCTATCTATCTATCTCCTATCTATCTATCTATCTATCTATCTATCTATCTATCTATCTATCTCCTATCTATCTATCTATCTATCATCTCCTATCTATCTATCTATCTATCTATCTATCTATCTATCTATCTATCTATCTCCTATCTATCTATCTATCTATCTATCTATCTATCTATCTATTATCTATCTATCTATCTCCTATCTATCTATCATCTATCTATCTATCTATCTATCTATCTATCTATCTCCTATCTATCTATCTATCTAGCTATCTATCTATCTATCTATCTTCTATCTATCTATCTATCTATCTCCTATCTATCTATCTATCTATCTATCTATCTATCTATCTATCTATCTATCATCTATCTATCTATCTATCTATCTATCTATCTATCTATCTATCATCTCCTATCTATCTAATATCTATCTTCTATCTATCTATCTATCTATCTATCTATCTATCTATCTATCTATCTATCTATCTATCATCTCCTATCTATCTAATATCTATCTTCTATCTATCTATCTATCTATCTATCTATCTATCTATCTATCTACTATCTATCTATCTATCTATCTATCTATCTCCTATCTATCTATCTATCTATCTATCTATCTATCTATCTCCTATCTATCTATCTATCTATCTATCTATCTATCTCCTATCTATCTATCTATCTATCTATCTATCTATCTATCTATCTATCTATCATCTCCTATCTATCTATCTATCTATCTATCTATCTATCTATCTCCTATCTATCTATCTATCTATCTATCTATCTACTATCTATCTATCTATCTATCTATCTATCTATCTATCTCCTATCTATCTATCATCTATCTATCTATCTATCTATCTATCTCCTATCTATCTATCTATCTAGCTATCTATCTATCTTCTATCTATCTATCTATCTCCTATCTATCTATCTATCTATCTATCTATCTATCTATCTATCTATCTATCATCTCCTATCTATCTAATATCTATCTTCTATCTATCTATCTATCTATCTATCTATCTATCTATCTATCTATCTATCTATCTATCATCTCCTATCTATCTAATATCTATCTTCTATCTATCTATCTATCTATCTATCTATCTATCTATCTATCTATCTATCTATCTCCTATCTATCTATCATCTATCTATCTATCTATCTATCTATCTATCTATCTATCTCCTATCTATCTATCTATCTAGCTATCTATCTATCTATCTTCTATCTATCTATCTCCTATCTATCTATCTATCTATCTATCTATCTATCTACTATCTATCTATCTATCTATCTATCTATCTCCTATCTATCTATCTATCTATCTATCTATCTATCTATCTCCTATCTATCTATCTATCTATCTATCTATCATCTCCTATCTATCTATCTATCTATCTATCTATCTATCTATCTATCTATCTCCTATCTATCTATCTATCTATCTATCTATCTATCTATTATCTATCTATCTATCTCCTATCTATCTATCATCTATCTATCTATCTATCTATCTATCTATCTATCTATCTCCTATCTATCTATCTATCTAGCTATCTATCTATCTATCTATCTTCTATCTATCTATCTATCTATCTCCTATCTATCTATCTATCTATCTATCTATCTATCTATCTATCTATCATCTATCTATCTATCTATCTATCTATCTATCTATCTATCTATCTATCATCTCCTATCTATCTTCTATCTATCTATCTATCTATCTATCTATCTATCTATCTATCTATCTATCTATCTATCTATCTATCTATCATCTCCTATCTATCTAATATCTATCTTCTATCTATCTATCTATCTATCTATCTATCTATCTATCTATCTATCTATCTACTATCTATCTATCTATCTATCTATCTCCTATCTATCTATCTATCTATCTATCTATCTATCTATCTATCTCCTATCTATCTATCTATCTATCTATCTATCTCCTATCTATCTATCTATCTATCTATCTATCTATCTATCTATCATCTCCTATCTATCTATCTATCTATCTATCTATCTATCTATCTATCTATCTCCTATCTATCTATCTATCTATCTATCTACTATCTATCTATCTATCTATCTATCTATCTATCTATCTCCTATCTATCTATCATCTATCTATCTATCTATCTATCTATCTATCTATCTCCTATCTATCTATCTATCTAGCTATCTATCTATCTTCTATCTATCTATCTATCTATCTCCTATCTATCTATCTATCTATCTATCTATCTATCTATCTATCTATCTATCTATCTATCATCTCCTATCTATCTAATATCTATCTTCTATCTATCTATCTATCTATCTATCTATCTATCTATCTATCTATCTATCTATCTATCTATCATCTCCTATCTATCTAATATCTATCTTCTATCTATCTATCTATCTATCTATCTATCTATCTATCTATCTATCTATCTATCTATCTATCTATCTATCTCCTATCTATCTATCTATCTATCTATCTATCTATCATCTCCTATCTATCTAATATCTATCTATCTATCTATTAGAGATGAGCGAACGCCGTTTGATCGAATAGGTATTCGATTGAATATCAGGCCGTTTGGGATATTCGATTCCAATCGAATTCAAGGCCACAAACGCAGTAAAAGTTTGTATCCCCTCCAACCTTTCCTGGCGCCTTTTTTGCACCAATAAAAAAAAACCTGTGTAGAGGAGGTGGGACAGGAACTACGACAACGGAGGCAGTGAAAGTAATTGAAAAAACCCATTGGCTGCCGAAAACATGTGACCTCCCAATTCATAAGAACGGCCGCCGCCATATTCGTGTCATTTCAGTGTTGGAGTGATAGGGAGAGCTTGTTCTCAGAGCAATACAGTGCATTCTAGCTTTGGTTTGGCAGGAAATAACAGATCTATTCAGAGCTTATTAAATCTGCAAATCATGCAGCGTAGCAGCAGGGGACGTGAGCGAGGACGTGGATGTGGATATCAGCTGGGTATCCAGTCCACAGTCCAGGTACTGGAGAGGGGATGCCACGAATGTCCTTCATCAGTAGCAGCAGGGGGTGTGGGCTAGGATGTAGATACCCAGCTGTATATTCACTCCAGAGTCCAGATACTGGAGAGGGGCTGCCAGCAGCAGCAGGGGACATGGGTGCGGACGTGGATAACCAGCTGGGTATCCACTCCATAGTCCAGGTACTGGAGAGAACCTGCCAGCACCCAATTTACTCTTCCTCCTCCTCCTACAACCCCAGCCCCTGCTTCTGAATGTGATTATATATATATATATATATATATATATATATATATAAATTCCATTATCCTCCCCCCCCCCCCAGGGGCTTGCAACTCAATTCTTTAGGGCTCCAGACCAAGGGCCTGAAATCTAATTTTTTAGGGGTCACCCCAAGGGCCAAAAAATGAAACACTGCTGCTGCATGGCTATAGTCACTCCAAGGGCCAAAAACTAAATCTCTGCTGTTTAAAGGCTGTACTCACCCAAAGAACCAACAAATCTCTGCTGGTGCAAGGCTGAAGTCACCTGAAGGGCCTCAATCTCTGCTGGTAGCTCAGCTTAAAGGTTCTGTAACTTTGTTTGGAAGGGCTCATGTTAAGGGCTAGAAAAGTGAATTTTGGAAGGTCTTACCACATCACACACACACACACACACACATACACACACACACACACACACACACACACACACACACAATGACAGTTCAGGGTGAGGATTGAAGGATTTCCCATTGTCTATTCCATCTGTGGTTGTCTTGGGGAACGTGGTTTAAAGGGGTGCTTGGTAATGTTTGTTTAGCTTTAATTGGGGTTTGTGTCCCTCCATTTGGGGAGTAAAGAAGGTTTCCAGGTATTTTCCCACTTTGATAGAGGTTTTTTTGAGTGTGGAAAGTGTGTAGTTGTTAGGTTGTGATAGTGGGGTAATAGAGGGACTTTGGTGTCTCTATTTATCATTTCTACAGAAGGTTATATGGTCTTGTCCCATCTCTAGTTCTCTTGATCTGTATTCTGAGCTCCTGTGACACAATTCCTGACTATAAGGGCTGCTCTTGTTTCCACAATCTTCCAGGCGATAGCCATTAAATCTGCTGCTTTGAAATCTTCCTTCACATTCTGAATAAAGTCCTGTAATTGCGGCCTGTCATGAACACGTCTCGTGTCTGAACCTCTTGTGATGTGTCATGAGACAGAGCTAAATGATTTTTATTTTCAGGAGGAATCCGGATAATGCAGATTTTGTGGCTTCCTAGGCACAGCAGGGGGGGCTGCTCCGCTCTGCGGCCTCCTTGTGTTCCTGGACACCGAGGGACGTAGCAGGTGTCCGCAACCCTCAGACTTTATTTGCAAATACTCGTGAAATATGTCAACCTTTGATGTGAATGATCTGTCACTTGTGCCCTGCTATCAGTTTCTCTGACATCCTTTATCGTGTCCTAATGTGAATGTCCACCCTTGAAAACCGTTTTATTTTTTAACCTTAACGGTCCATAAATCTACACTGTTTGCTTTTACCATATGGCTTTATTGCAAATAGAGTTCAGTGTATCTGACACGGAGCTCCAAATACCCCGCATGGATAAAATATGAAATAATAGCTATGGTTTCATTCAGTTATACAGATAAACATAAAAAACCTTTGCAATATATCTTATTTAGGAAGATACCACTTACCCCACTCATCAGACTCCTCATCCACTGCTCAATTGCTTAAAAATGTTGCTGTTTTCTGCCTGAAATCCTCTCTAACGTTCTTTCCACTAGGTGTCTCCCTTCTTCCTAATTTGCTGTTCACTGCATGTTACTAGGGAATATCTGACTTTAGAAACCAAGAGGAGGGGCAGGTCTCTCGGCACAGGAAGTGGAGGAGTGAAGGGGCAGGTCTCTCGTCACAGAAAGTGGAGGAGTGAAGGGGCAGGTCTCTCGTCACTGGAAGTGGAGAAGTGAAGGGGCAGGTCTCTCATCACAGGAAGTGGAGGAGTGAAGGGGCAGGTCTCTCGGCACAGGAAGTGGAGAAGTGAAGGGGCAGGTCTCTCGTCACTGGAAGAGGAGGAGTGAAGGGGCAGGTCTCTCGTCACAGGAAGTGGAGGAGTGAAGGGGCAGGTCTCTCGTCACTGGAAGAGGAGGAGTGAAGGGGCAGGTCTCTCGGCACAGGAAGTGGAGGAGTGAAGGGGCAGGTCTCTCGTCACTGGAAGAGGAGGAGTGAAGGGGCAGGTCTCTCGTCACAGGAAGTGGAGGAGTGAAGGGGCAGGTCTCTCGTCACTGGAAGTGGAGAAGTGAAGGGGCAGGTCTCTCGTCACTGGAAGTGGAGAAGTGAAGGGGCAGGTCTCTCCTCACTGGAAGTGGAGAAGTGAAGGGGCAGGTCTCTCCTCACAGGAAGTGGAGGAGTGAAGGGGCAGGTCTCTCGTCACAGGAAGTGGAGGAGTGAAGGGGCAGGTCTCTCGTCACTGGAAGTGGAGGAGTGAAGGGGCAGGTCTCTCGTCACAGGAAGTGGAGGAGTGAAGGGGCAGGTCTCTCGTCAAAGGAAGTGGAGAAGTGAAGGGACATCTCTTTCGTCACAGGAAGTGGAGGAGTGAAGGGGCAGGTCTCTCGTCACAGGAAGTGGAGGAGTGAAGGGGCAGGTCTCTCGTCACAGGAAGTGGAGGAGTGAAGGGGCAGGTCTCTCATCACAGGAAGTGGAGGAGTGAAGGGGCAGGTCTCTCGTCACTGGAAGTGGAGGAGTGAAGGGGCAGGTCTCTCATCACAGGAAGTGGAGGAGTGAAGGGGCAGGTCTCTCGTCACTGGAAGTGGAGGAGTGAAGGGGCAGGTCTCTCGTCACAGGAAGTGGAGGAGTGAAGGGGCAGGTCTCTCGTCACTGGAAGTGGAGAAGTGAAGGGGCAGGTCTCTTGTCACTGGAAGTAGAGAAGTGAAGGGGCAGGTCTCTCCTCACTGGAAGTGGAGAAGTGAAGGGGCAGGTCTCTCCTCACAGGAAGTGGAGAAGTGAAGGGGCAGGTCTCTCGTCACAGGAAGTGGAGAAGTGAAGGGGCAGGTCTCTCCTCACAGGAAGTGGAGGAGTGAAGGGGCAGGTCTCTCCTCACAGGAAGTGGAGGAGTGAAGGGGCAGGTCTCTCGTCACAGGAAGTGGAGAAGTGAAGGGGCAGGTCTCTCATCACAGGAAGTGGAGAAGTGAAGGGGCAGGTCTCTCGTCACAGGAAGTGGAGAAGTGAAGGGGCAGGTCTCTCGTCACAGGAAGTGGAGAAGTGAAGGGGCAGGTCTCTCGTCACAGGAAGTGGAGAAGTGAAGGGGCAGGTCTCTCGTCACAGGAAGTGGAGAAGTGAAGGGGCAGGTCTCTCCTCACAGGAAGTGGAGGAGTGAAGGGGCAGGTCTCTCCTCACAGGAAGTGGAGGAGTGAAGGGGCAGGTCTCTCGTCACAGGAAGTGGAGAAGTGAAGGGGCAGGTCTCTCATCACAGGAAGTGGAGAAGTGAAGGGGCAGGTCTCTCGTCACAGGAAGTGGAGAAGTGAAGGGGCAGGTCTCTCGTCACAGGAAGTGGAGGAGTGAAGGGGCAGGTCTCTCGTCACATTCTCTACATGTGCTGCTCTGTGCTCCATGTCTGAACACTGCTCAGAAAGGAGTCTGCATCATCTCACAGCTCCTAGTGAGTGTAAGAAGAGTCCATCTACTTCTGACTAGCTGCTTGCATTATTGCTAATGTAATTTCAGTCATAGACAGTAAGCGACTTTCCTGGTTGTGCTCAGATTTCTCTCTTTCCATGTCAGGGCTCTTTTTAGCTGCATCATAACATGGATTATATCCACTTGGCATTTTCTCTGTTATTTTACCGTTATTCTTGAAAGATTTGTATGTAAAGAATCCAATAGCAGTAATAATGGATGGGGAGGGGACTGCTTTGCATTGGACATACCCCCTGCCTCAGGGAAAAAAGTAAAATGCCATAATGGGGCTATTCGCAACTATAGACACCATATATGATGACTTATACAGCCAGAGAACAGACTGCACAGCAAGACCCTGCAGATAATTCAACTTTTCAAGAAAACTCACGTAAACTTTAACAAGGAATCTGTAGTGTTAGAAAGTGGACAAGATGGACAAAAAGTGGACAACAACCACGACCAAAACCCCCCCAAATTTCCTCTGTATCTAAACCGTCACGTATCCATTGCGAGTAGTTAACCCGGCTGGAAAAGTCACAACATCTCTATCATATAACGAACAAGGATGGTTTCAGCTGCTGAATATGTTCTTAATGGACTGGAAATTTTTTGGATGTCAAAGTTGAGGCTAATGCTTTCGGCTACGTAAATAGCTCTTATGTAAAACAAGAGAATGATGCTAATCGCTGAGCCCGATGATGTCACGGTAGCGGCTGTTACCGGGAAACTCCCTTACTGTTTACTTAAAGTTAAGCCTCATTCTAAGGAGTAATGGTCTTACATCAGGGAATGTCATTTCCATAATCGTAAGAAATTGCAGTTGCATCTCTATGGGGTCTCCCATTGATGTTGACCATACCTTTGGCCTGGAAAAAACCATTTGGATCACTGCAAGACCTGTTTTTCTCACATGGCTTCTTGAGGAGCTGCAGGTACAGTGCACAGTGGGCATTTCCTCTTTAGCTACGCTCTACAGTCACACTCCGGAATGTGGACCCTTGAAGTTATAAGATACAAGATACAAATGAGCTTTATTAGCGGTACCAAAGAATAAAACATTGCCAAAGCAAAAAAGGGGGTTGGGGGTGGTGAATGGGGGTGGGTACAGGGTTCGTGGGTTGGGGGTTTCAGTGTCCCTAGGGTCTCGTCATTCTTGTTTGGGGTGTGTGGGTATTGGTGGGTATGGGGTAAACAGGTGATGGGGGGCGCTTAGTGGTGTTTGGGTGGTGGGTTTAATAGTCCATGAGGGATGGGTGGTTTGATAGTCCGTGGAGTCTCATCTTCCTCTTATTTGGTGACAGCTGGACACGTATTGGGCAGCGATCTCCACAGTGGCCTCTTCTTCTCCCAGTAGGATGTAGAGTTTTCTTCTCGTCTGCAGATATGAAGTCTGGGATGTGGGCAGAGAGTCTTTGGTAGTAGACGGCCCTCATTGCTGAGTATTTGGTGCAGTGTAGCAGGAAGTGGGTCTCGACTTCTAGGGCCCCTTGGTCGCAGTGTTGGCACAGTCTGTTCTCCCGTGGCTTTTACGTCTGCCTGTGTCGCCCTGTTTTGATCTCTAGGTTGTGGGCGCTCAGTCTGTACCGGCTCAGGGTCTGTCTGTGTTTGGGGTGGCGTAGTCTCTCCAGGTAGGTGGCCATGGTGTAGTCTCTTTGTAGGGATTGGTACACGGTGAGTTTCTTGGAGTTATTTATTTCGTTTCTCCATTCTTTGATGTACCGCTCTCTGTCTCTGTGGTCGCCTTTATTTTGGCCTTGGTAGTCATTTGTTGGTGTTTTTGGTTTGGTGGTTGACTGTTGTTTGGTTGGGGGTTATCCGGTTTTCTCAGGTCTCTGTGGCTTAGCCAGGCTTGGTGGTGGTAGGAGTCAGAGTTGCTCCCCTGAATGTGCGCCTGGAATGCTAGTGCCCTCTTCTGTATGGTGAGCCATAGGAGGAGTCTGCCTAGTTCTGTCCTGCAGGCCATGTTGGAGGTATTGTGATGGACATGGAGCAGGCATTTGCAGAACTCCAGGTGGAAGGTCTCTGTTGGGCTAGAGTCCCATTTTGGCTGGTCTGGGTAGATGGCTGGGCCCCAAATCTCGCTGCCATAGAGAAGGATCGGGGTTGTGACTGCTTCAAATATCTTCAGCCAGACCCTCACTGGTGGTTTGAGGTGGTACAGTTGTCTTCTGATGGCGTAGAAGGTTCTGCAGTCTTTTGCTTTCAGGGTTTATATTTGTCTGAAGGGGTTGTGGTACTCTTAACCCCTGCAATAAAGTGTGGACATTGTTGCGGGAGGATTCTTAAGGCATAGCCCTTAGAATAGTCTTGGCAAAGGTGATGCTGTTGTTGACAGGAACAAAGTGAAGGATCAGTACCAAGAGTTTAGACAGATCGTACCTTCCTGAGGATAACGAGGAACATCGTCAGGTTAAGGTCAGGATCTGTGAGTAGTCAAAAGTAGTTAAGAGCGAACAGAAGCAGATCCTTTTCAGGTCGGCTAGTGGCCATGTCATCCAGAGTCACCAACAACCATGGAGACCCAATGTGGTTGACCATGAGGTCAGTCGTGACCCAGAATAACAGGAACAAGGGTAGCAGAACAGAGTACATGGGCATCATAGTGCTTAGCAATTCAATGCAATCTACTTGCCGAGTGTGACTGCCACCCAATACTATAATGAGGAACAGTAAAGCTTCCGCCTCTTCTCTGGTGTATATATATATGCCAACCAATCACATATACAATCACAAAAAGTTTCAACTTTACTTTGATAGTGCTAAGAACAAATGTCTACTGTAGATATAGTAGCACAATAAGGTTCTTAGCACACAATTTGATCAAATTGTGAAAGCCCATCTGTAGAAAACAAGGCAACCTTGTTTGATGGGTCCCTGCACTACAAGGATTGACCTCTCTCCAGGCCTAGGCCTTCAAATTAATTCAGGGGAAGTGTAGTTCAGCCATATCAAAACCATATTTTGGCAGATGGATAGCGTGCCTGACCAAAATGGATTCAGCTACAACCCCATATGCCCAATGTAACGAACAAAATTGGTCAGCACTGCCAAAAAATGAAGGGTATGTGCAGGAGCACTAAAAATGAAAGCACAAAAAATTGCAACTAAGAGCATTACTGCTATGACTACTGTATATAGAAATACATAAAATGAGGTTCTTGGTGTTCACTTTGATAAAAATGTGAGAGCCCTTCTGACTATAACGAAGGATACGCAATACAGTATATGTGTATAGTGTTATATACTCTCCATAAAGACCCCCTATAGCCAATACATGCTATTATATAGCCATATAATGTGGATTTCCAGTCCATGCCCACCAGGCAGTCATCGCCTCTGGATTACTGTGCATTATTATAAGTTGTAAAATTAATACAGTGGCCAAAAAGAACAAAAACATCAATTCAGGGAATTTATTGTATCAAATTCTCATCATGAGGTTGGGAAACCCGGCCAAAAAAATCACGGGGGTTGTTTTGCGCAAGAACCGAAATACAGACCTATCGACCTTCATATTAACCATTTCAGTCCTCTCAATATCCACGAAAGGGGCACAATAAAAATAAAGTTTCTACAACAGAGTATTGAATTATATGTGTAACATATTGTGTATAGTCATATAAAGACCCTACGATTTTAGTTTGGGTTGACACCTGATGGGAATTTGACCATAGATATCTTCGATATGTCAGGTATTTCTATAGCTCTCACAGTCTATAATGGAGATAGTTGTGTATATGGACTGTTGTCTTACAACTTCTAATGCAAAACAGGGATCAAGAGACCGTAAGCCTAATGGTGCACCCAAATGGCAGAAGAGCATCACCTGTCCTGGATCCAGACAGTCCTGCATTGTGGGCACTGTCCAGTCTTTTTGGATGGCAGACAGTTTCAGCTCTTCAGGACACAGAGTTGTATACAGTGGTAGAGCAGAGAGCAGTCAGCTTCCTGCTCCACCATGCTGTCTGCATCTTGGCAATACAATGATGTCATTCTGCCTGCTGACAGTTCCCTGGAAACAGGGCTAGGTGAGTATGTTTTAAATTACCTTTTCTGTTGCAACTTCTGGTGGGTCACTAAAGGCACATTATACTGCATGGGGCCATTTAAGGGACATTATACTGTGTGGATCCACTTAGGGGGCATTTTACTGCCGGGACCACTAAGAGGTGTTATAGTGTCCAGGGGCATTATACTGTTTACTAAGGGGTGTTATACTGTATACTAAAAGGGAATTATACTCTGTGGGCCTATTAAGGGGCATTATTCTATGTATAGGTCACAGAATGGTCATTATTCTGCATGGGCCACTTAAGGGACATTACAGTTTTTTGAGGTAACTAAGGAGGCATCTTCATTGTATATTACTCAAAGAAAGACTCTATTACTGTGTGGGAGCATGGAAACAAGGAATACAGCGCTACTATTCAGAGCTACCCTTGGACACCAACTGTTATATAGAGCACAGACCCCGTTCAAAAAGTTTTTTCCTTGCCCAATACCCTTATCTGTTGCCAATCAGCTGATCACAACTTGCCCCCCTGCTAGGACCTCCAGCGATCAGGGATAATCTGTGGGTAAACCTGACTATATGTGTGGAATCTTCCTGCAGCGCCACCACGGGTGAAATTAAGTATTACATGGAGTCCATTCATATCAATGGATTGCCCGATCTTCCAGAATGAGAAACGTTCTCTGCAACTTGGCCACTCTGGCCAAGACATGAAGCTCTTAACAGAGGACCCCCTCCCTCAAGAATTACCTAAAAGGGTATATGAATTTCTAAACTTCTCCAATATTTTCTAGTATAAATATGTTCCTATAACCAGAATTTTTCTTATAATCACCCAGAATAACCCTAGAAATGGCAGAAGGCAGATCTAAATATTTAGACTTGGCTTCTGACATCTTCCGTAAAGCCGCTTCCATTACAGAAGTACGTAAATGACCTTGTGCACTAATCCTGTTTGTTATATGCAGATGGGCCGCACTTCATTCACAAACGTGAAATCTTTTCTATCTGATCCACCAAAACCAATTGGTTGTTAGCCAAAATAGGATCCAGGACTCAATCCCCTCAAATGTAGAGATATAGAAATGTCTGAAATAATCCAATGTTACAAATAATGGGAAAAAAAAGAGTGTAAGGTTTGGAAAACCCATTGGGGTACGGGGTTAATATGAGTGAGGGTCTTAGTTTTGGATTCTATTGCCAGAGTGAAGAGCAACCACAAGGAGCATCTCAATCCTTCCTTCTACTTCTCCACTCAGTAGTCATCTCCATCTATCACATGCCTATTGCTTATTGTTCTTATTCCTACGAGTCAAGCTTTGGCTGAGTCTATACATCCAGTCATAGGTTTCAGATGCAGAACCAATCGGGGCAATCTAGGGCTCAGGCAGGGGATTTTAACCCGACATTTTACATGCCTGTGATTACCTTAGTTTTCTGGCTCTGTGTTATCAAGACTTTCTCCCAGTATTCCCTGCCATCCGCTGAGTCTCTGGTTTACTCATTTTGGCCTAATTTCCTGGTTATGCCCTTCTGCTACTGATTTGACTTAATTTGTAACCTCCTGGGCTTGTCTATGGCCTTGACTTTTTGTTTTCCTTTGACTTTTGTATTGGTGTCTTGCCCTGATCTGGTCTTTAACTTGCAGTTGCACCTGTTTTCTGGCACCTTGTTTTGGGGTCTCTAGCTGCAAAGTCAATCCTGCCCTGTGGTGGGTTCTGGTGTAGACTCTGCGAACCAGAGCGATGTACATAGGTAGCTATGTAGTTATTAGGAAATTGCTTTAATGTAAATTCTAATTCCCTTTGGGAATTTCTGAACAATTACTGGACTAATTAGCAAATATTAGACCTGTGAAGTGACATGTTCAATGGTCATTACTTGTATACTATTTGTATGTAAGTGGGTGGCCATCTGATCAAGAACAGGTCCACAAAACCTTTGTAGCATCTGGAGGTGATCGTAACTTCTTGTTCTCAAGAGTACGAAGAGCAGCTCTGGAGCAAGTAACTGCTGCTCTAACAGGAGGAATACTAAGGGAATGTGATCAAGAACAGAGATTTTTTTTGTACCAAAGCTATACGACTGTCTTAGGCCTCAACCATTAGAGATCAGACGATCTTAGCTCAGGTCAGACCTGCTAGGTAGAACTTCCATATGGGTTAGCCTCACTTTGTCTATATCTGGCTCCTGCAGCTTCATAACTGGTCTCTCTGGCAGTGAGGACCATGCATGTATAGAGAGAAGTACTGAACTGTACTGATTTGACTGAAGTGCTTTGGTTGTGAAAGAAAGTGTCTTTTCAGTTCCTGCATCATTCTATGCCTGTCTTTTGTTATCTCCTGCACGTCCTGCTCCCTCCTCCCCACCTTCTCTCCATAGACTTCTATATAGCCAAGGAGGGAATCTGTGGGGGAGACTGTGACACCAAGGTTGGCATGATTACCATAGCAAGGGCATCACCAGGGAATGGGAATGATGGGAAGCTTGTGTGCACAGACGTGTTGTGAAGAAGTCATCATGGTGGTCTGGGCTAGATAGAGTAGGAAAGGGAAATGTTAATGGTGATACAATGTACATATGGAATGGAAAGCTTCCAAAAATGGTTGACTGTGGGTGCAACGGTCCAGTTCCAGATTAGTTAGAACAACGCAGAAGAAACAAGTGACAGTCTACACAGAGTTAGAGAGAACGGTCTCGGACACTCTTGTTATGTGAGCCATGTTCCAGGGCTCGGTTAACATCCATGACTGTGATTCTATTAGAAGCACAAGTGTCACCCACAGCTGAACGAAACGTAAGGAGACACATGATTGTGTACGCTCTTCATCCGGAGCCGCTTATGTATCGTACAGAAGTGGAGCAGATGTTTGCCGTGAGGCCAGAACCTTTTACTGTATAACGTTTTCTGTCCCAAATCTGCAGATTCCCAAGAAGCAGGAAGAAACTTCGGCCAAGACTTGGAGAGAACAGTGTTACAGGGGAAGCCGCTCTCAAAGCAAATCAAAAGAGAGGAGCAGTAATAGTGAAGAGGACCGAAACATGTGGCCATACATGAAAAAACCTAGAACTTACAACATGCTTAACCCTTTAAAGACCTGGACTTAAAGGGGTTTTCTGAAACTCTAAATTAGTAGGTGTTTGATGTTCTGGACACCAGTGGATCTGAAGGATGAAGAGATCTATCTATCTATCTATCTATCTATCTATCTATCTATCTATCTCCTATCTATCTATCTATCTATCTATCTATCTATCTATCTATCTATCTCCTATCTATCTATCTATCTATCTCCTATCTATCTATCTATCTATCTATCTATCTATCTATCTATCTATCTCCTATCTATCTATCTATCTATCTATCTCCTATCTATCTATCTATCTATCTATCTATCTATCTATATATCTATCTATCTATCTATCTCCTATCTATCTATCTATCTATCTATCTCCTATCTATCTATCTATCTATCTATCTATCTCCTATCTATCTATCTATCTATCTATCTATCTATCTATCTATCTCCTATCTATCTATCTATCTATCTATCTATCTCCTATCTATCTATCTATCTATCTATCTATCTATCTCCTATCTATCTATCTATCTATCTATCTATCTATCTGTCTATCTATCTATGTCCTATCTATCTATCTATCTATCTATCTATCTATCTATCTATCTATCTCATATCTATCTCCTATCTATCTATCATCTATCTATCTATCTATCTATCTATCTATCTATCTATCTATCTATCTCCTATCTATCTATCTATCTATCTATCTATGTTCTATCTATCTATCTATCTATCTATCTATCTATCTATCTGCTATTTATCTATCTATCTATCTATCTATCTATTTCATATCTATCTATCTATCTATCTCCTATCTATCTATCTATCTATCTATCTATCTGCTATCTATCTATCTATCTATCTATCTATCTATCTATCTATCTCATATCTATCTATCTATCTATCTATCTCCTATCTATCTATCTATCTATCTATCTATCTATCTATCTCCTATCTATCTATCTATCTATCTATCTATCTATCTATCTATCTATCTTTGAAAATCCAGAACATACAGAAGCTCCACAATCTTGCACTATCAGGAGACATAAAGAGTGGAAGCTTCTATCTCTCCGCTCCCCAGTGGTGGCGTCTTGCTCTATCACTTCTCCATGTGGTGTGTGATTTTTAGCAGATGTTACCCATATGATGGGAGAAGTCAGTGTGACCAGAGAACTTCTTGACAGTTCAATTGCCAAAAAGTACAAAAGTACAGTAAATGTAGAAACCGGCAAAAGCAACGATGAGTTCAGAAGACAATGCTGCGGCCTGATGTGTGCGCAACTATACAGCCAATGGAGTTGAAAGCAGATGGCTCCTTCCACCAGGGGTCAATTTGGCCAACCCATGCACTGACATGGGGCCCCTGAGATCAGAGGGGCCCGCACGTTTGGTTGCATTATGGCTTTGTTTCCTTATTGCAACGGCCAATATTTTACTCACCTATCCCTGCACCTGTGCAGACCCAACACACAATAGACAACAAAAAAATGGGACAATATTTTCTACTGGGCCCAAAAATGGAAACAATAATATGTGTGAAGGCCAAAAAAATGGAATATTCTTTATGGAGTCCAGTAAAGGGGGCTATATTCTGTATGGTGGCCAGTGTCGTGTCATGTGGGGGCCAGTAAAGGAAGATGCTCTGTAAAACGTGGGCAGTTCTGGTAAAGATCGAGTGTGGTCTAAAAAGTTTGATTAGGGTCCAGCCTACCATCCAATATGAAGGGCAGTATTGATTTACTACAGTTCACCATTTGGTCATACTGGATATTATCCTAGACAGACATTGGAATAGGGTTCAGGAATCCATGTCCCACTCTGGGTACACTCTGGGATTATTTCGTCCTTACTATCCTAATGATTTCAGCCTCCCGCTCCATCATCTTCACGCTCCGTGGTAGTGATCGAGTTCATGGCTGTGATTTACTTTGCCTGCCGTGCGTTATTTCATGTTTATGGCTTGTGATGTGTCCGGTATGGTCATATACGGTCCTTAGTGTGCCCTCCATAGTGCCATCCATGTACTAGGAGAATGGGAATCGGCAGAATATACCACATTAGTAATGTCAGACTGGCCCGCCGGGGAACCGGGGAATACCCCGGTAGGCCCCGAGCCTTGACTGACAGTGCTCATTACTATACAATGTTAATGGATTCCACGCTCTGTATGAAGATCTCTGCCATATACAGATACCAACTATCCAACGGCATGGCTGGAAAATTGCTAATACATCTATGTCAGGACAAGGAGGGCGATACATTGATCATTCACACATACTGTGCGGTACTTACATTCCATAGTATTAGACACATTAGACCATAAAGGGGAAATAAATGGGCCTGGTACTGCGGGTCTGACGGCATACAGATATAGCAGAGCCAAACATGTCCTGTACAGCAGGGGGAGAAAAAATTCCTACCGAGTACCCCCAAAGTAGCCATCACTTAGAAAGGTTAACAAAATAAGACGTTATTTGGAGCCTCCATCAGCGGTTATCCAATGGCCCCCTCAGTTCCCCCATACGGTATGTAGTATAATGTTACCCACACTCAATAAAATGGCTATGTCATTGATGAAACACATCTAATATAATGGCCATATGTAGTATTATGTCACCCACATGCAGTAGAATGGTCCTGTGTGTTCCCACACATGTAATATAATGGCCCCCACACTGAGAATAGCTTGTAGTATAATGGCCCCATTGGTGCCCCCATATTTATTGTATAATGTCACCTACACTTAATTCAATAGCCCCGTCACTGGCCACACATGTAATATAATGGCCTCATCAGAGCCCCCATATGTAATATAATGGCTCCTGCATGTAACATATTGGCCCCAGAAGTGCCTTCACATGTAATCTAATGGCCCCCCAAACTCAGTATAATGGCCCCAGCAGTACTGCCACATTCAGTGCAATGGCCCCCACTTGCCCTCACCCTCAGTATAATGGCTGCACACTTAGTAGAATGACCCAACTGGCCCTGAAAATAAAAAAAATATATATAAATATACATTTTTGGGCCTCCTTATGGCATCCAGTGCTCTCCTACATGACATGGGCCCATGACCACAGAGTATAATAATTTCACTTCCCATTCGATCCAAACTTGTTCGACCCAAAACAAATCAGGAACCTGAGCCACCCGGAACGAAATGACTCTTGTAAGGTTCGCCCATCTCTACACAAGAGGTCTGACTGGTCCACATCCAGGACACATCTACAGCTGCCTAGGGGACAACTTTTTATGGTGCACCTTAAAGGACCACTCAATGACCGTGACTTTTACGGGAATATAGCTTTAGTATAAAGATGGCGGGCGCATGACACAAAATCATGGATTACATTTCTCTCTCCAATTCTCTTGATTTGCATTCTTTGGTTCACATGTGTTCTTGAAACAACAAACTTTAGATATCCATTAAGTAAACATTATTCAGAAAGTCGTCCTCTTGATCTACTCGTAGAAAGCAAATTCTGTTTTACATGGAGATAATTGCTTCCTTCTTTATGTCTGGGCTCGGCATATGGCTGCGTCCTGTAGAGCTAAAGGACATGGCACGTAGCGGCGAAGAAATGACTGTACAACATGACCAATATGGCGACAGATCTGCCAGACATTGAAGACTCATTGGGGAGATTTATCAATACGGTCATAGGGGGCGCACGATTTGTCCATTTGACCATACGAAGAGGCCAATACTCACTAGAGATGGGTGAACCAAGAACATTCATTGTGTTTCAGTTTTGGATGATTTGATCCAACGATTCCTTTTGGGCCAAATAAGTTTGTCAAGAATGGAAGACCCCAGACCCAAGACTTTGCTGTAACTGAGGCCGTCGCTTGAGTCCCGGTTACAATAAGAATTCAGCATCTGAACCATCTGGGCCATCTGGGACTCAGCAGCTCATGCAGTTCCAGTCACCTAGTCAATCACATGATCATGGGGCCAGGAATAATCTTCAATATGGCGGCTCCTATAGCTCATGTGTATAGAGCAATTGGAAAGGTAGGGACGGTAATAAAACCCTCCCTGCCATGTCTTTGGGATGTCAGAGAGGTTACCCGCTCCTGAAGCTGCTGAACTCTGCAAGTATGTACAAGTAGAGGTTTGCAGAGTCAATTAGATGTCAACTGGACATAAATGATCAATGGCCTTTCAACATATGGTTAACCCTTTCCCGATGTCCACCGTACTATTATGGTGGATGCGGGTCTTTAATGAAGGCAGCTGGTCTACTGCAGAGCAGCCACCATAGTTACCGCATCTCTGCTTTAATGTACAGTGGAGACCTGGAGGTAATGCCCTTGATCACAGTGGCACAGTAGCCCCTAAAAATAAAAAAATGGCCCCAAGTGGGGACCGATCAAGTACCTTTTCCATTGCAGACCGCCTTCTGTGCTTCTATGACAATCAGAAACCTTGTGAAGGTTCCCAGGTCTGTCATAGGAATATTACTATTGAGGCTGCTCTGTAACCAGCCTCAATAGTAATGTAGCAAATCTCCTATAGGCTGCAATAAAGCCTGACTAAAAAATTACACACTAGATATCCTTGAGTGAAAACGCCGGTCTACCATCTAACAAATTTTTTTTGTCCGTACAGTTAACACCGTAGTGGAAAAAGAAAACCAAAAATTGCCATTTTTTTGCAGTTCCACCTCGACGCAGTTTTGGAAATCGCAGCATGTCAATTATATTTATGGAAACGCTGGTGGCTTTCCCGTAGATATAATGGCAAAAGAAAGTCCGTGGAGGAAAATTCCGCAAACTTTCTGTTCAAAGCGCTGCGGGAAGAGCCACGATGCGTTTCCTCCGCGGTTTTTCCCACAGCGCTTTAGGGCTGCGTATTGTCCCGTGGCGCCTTTGGCTTAAGGAATTTTCCACAAATGTGAACATTTTAGTTAGCAGTAGGGATTATATTCTATATTATACTATAGGTAAACATTAGCAATATTCATTTGCTGACTTTTTGCATTGAGGGCCTGTTGGGACCATTGGAGCAGCGGAAGACATTATACGATTTCCGTTAGCGGAAATTTATACATTTTTCACAACTTTTTCCATTGATAGCATGGTGTCCCCCAATAACAACTCTCTGGACTGCCTTGTCCCTAGTATAGTCTATACCCCGGAATGGCAGCCTCTTAGGATCACATTTTGCAATGCAGATACGTAGAGAATAACTCGCACAGGCAGCTGTTTACGGTTATCTTCAGCATAGAGATACAGAATATCTTCAAACTCGATGAAATGTTTCATATTACTGATACCCATTGGTATGAAATACATTAAGATGGAGTGAAATGCTGTTTATTCAGCAGTTTGCCAAAAATGTCTGCAAAAAGTTGAGCGCTGAACAAAGTAATCTCCAATCAATATCTCACTCAATTCTAAGCCTCGTTACAAAAGCTTGTGTTTGGGTCCGGCTACTGGAGGGATCATCTGATCGGACAACCACTAGTATCTACTGAAATCAATGGTCACCCACTAGATTAGAGGATCTCAAGAGCGGCCAAGATTCCATTGAGATCAATATGAAAACCTATGAGAACATTTATAAGTGTAAAACAGAAGTCAATGGATATATGGTCACCTCTTGAAAAAATTCAATGTCCGGATCCCGTTCTTTCATGACAGTGGTCATGGTCCTGATAAGATCAGAGTCGCGTTTATGGCTAAATGACCAATAATCCCAGGTAACTGTCATTGTCCTAACTAATCAGGATGAGTGCCGGGCACTAAAGAAGTCACACCACTCCGTATGTTGGTATTTGTTCTTCTCCCAGCTAAGGAATGTGTGCTGACGCACTTTTTATTAAAAATACAGGGGTTAAATAGTAGCAGAGAAAGGAAGTGAGATAACAACAAAGTAAGTCTTCATATTCATTCCTGATTGGTATGATACATATCAATCAAACAGAAAAAGTGTAAGCAGTGCCATATATAATCAGCTACTCCCGTTCCTGCGTGGTGACCTTGGAGAGCTGTCTTCGGGCAGCAAGCCAAGCATTTGTTGTTATTGCACCCATCCTGGATACAGGCGCCATCTTATCATATCACAATATACCAGTCTCAAGCATAAGCAACTATATCTAGCATTCAAGTTTTAAGGATAACAATGTTTTTTTTATACATTACATGATTATAACCTTCACAGTCCCACTTGCTGAAAACCCACAAATATGACTATTATATGTCTTGTTGGTGAGTTAAAAGTTTTGTATAATAGAACCACTAAAGACACACTCAACCTAACAATGAGCCAAAATATAACTTGCCCATGTTGTTGGTCACCAGACCCCATCATATCACCCCAGTCCTGCAGATAGATAGGTTAGTGTCACCAGAACCAACATATCACCCCAGCCCTGCAGATAGATAGGTTAGTGTCACCAGACCCAGCATATCACCCCAGCCCTGCAGATAGATAGGTTAGTGTCACCAGACCCAGCATATCACCCCAGCCCTGCAGATAGATAGGTTAGTGACACCAGAACCAGCATATCACCCCAGCCCTGCAGATAGATAGGTTAGTGTCACCAGAACCAGCATATCACCCCAGCCCTGCAGATAGATAGGTTAGTGTCACCAGAACCAACATATCACCCCAGCCCTGCAGATAGATAGGTTAGTGTCACCAGACCCAGCATATCACCCCAGCCCTGCAGATAGATAGGTTAGGGTCACCAGAACCAGCATATCACCCCAGCCCTGCAGATAGATAGGTTAGTGTCACCAGAACCAGCATATCATCCCAGCCCTGCAGATAGATAGGTTAGGGTCACCAGAACCAGCATATCACCCCAGTCCTGCAGATAGATAGGTTAGTGTCACCAGACCCAGCATGTCACCCCAGCCCTGCAGATAGATAGGTTAGTGTCACCAGAACCAGCATATCACCCCAGCCCTGCAGATAGATAGGTTAGTGTCACCAGAACCAGCATATCACCCCAGCCCTGCAGATAGATAGGTTACTGTCACCAGAACCAGCATATCACCCCAGCCCTGCAGATAGATAGGTTAGTGTCACCAGAACCAACATATCACCCCAGCCCTGCAGATAGATAGGTTAGTGTCACCAGACCCAGCATATCACCCCAGCCCTGCAGATAGATAGGTTAGGGTCACCAGAACCAGCATATCACCCCAGCCCTGCAGATAGATAGGTTAGTGTCACCAGAACCAGCATATCACCCCAGCCCTGCAGATAGATAGGTTAGGGTCACCAGAACCAGCATATCACCCCAGTCCTGCAGATAGATAGGTTAGTGTCACCAGACCCAGCATGTCACCCCAGCCCTGCAGATAGATAGGTTAGTGTCACCAGAACCAGCATATCACCCCAGCCCTGCAGATAGATAGGTTAGTGTCACCAGACCCAGCATATCACCCCAGTCCTGCAGATAGATAGGTTAGTGTCACCAGACCCAACATATCATCCCAACCTTCTAGATAGATAGGTTAGTGTCACCAGAACCAGCATATCACCCCAGTCCTGCAGATAGATAGGTTACTGTCACCAGACCCCAGCATATCACCCCAGCCCTGCAGATAGATAGGTTAGTGTCACCAGACCCAGCATATCACCCCAGTCCTGCAGATAGATAGGTTAGTGTCACCAGACCCAGCATATCACCCCAGTCCTGCAGATAGATAGGTTACTGTCACCAGACCCAGCATATCACCCCAGCCCTGCAGATAGATAGGTTACTGTCACCAGATCCCAGTATATCACCCCAGCCCTGCAGATAGATAGGTTAGTGTCACCAGACCCAGCATATCACCCCAGCCCTGCAGATAGATAGGTTACTGTCACCAGAACCAGCATATCACCCCAGCCCTGCAGATAGATAGGTTACTGTCACCAGAACCAGCATATCACCCCAGCCCTGCAGATAGATAGGTTACTGTCACCAGACCCCAGCATATCACCCCAGCCCTGCAGATAGATAGGTTAGTGTCACCAGACCCAGCATATCACCCCAGTCCTGCAGATAGATAGGTTAGTGTCACCAGACCCAGCATATCACCCCAGTCCTGCAGATAGATAGGTTACTGTCACCAGACCCAGCATATCACCCCAGCCCTGCAGATAGATAGGTTACTGTCACCAGATCCCAGTATATCACCCCAGCCCTGCAGATAGATAGGTTAGTGTCACCAGACCCAGCATATCACCCCAGCCCTGCAGATAGATAGGTTACTGTCACCAGAACCAGCATATCACCCCAGCCCTGCAGATAGATAGGTTAGTGTCATCTCAAACAAACAGTGTTTTGCCCTTGTGATTCGCTGCCTCCGTTGCTGAAAAATTGCCGCTGTGAGTAGAAGGCATGACAATAGCATATCTTAGGTGTATATTATAATACGGCTATACCCCTGTACATACTTGATGTTTCCTTGATAATAATATCCTCATCTATTCAATGATTCATCCAAGTCCATTCACGCCTTTCCCAGCCCCCTATGACCCTACAAGAACCTCATTAGACTTTCTTGTGGGAAACTCAGGATACAGTATATTGTAGGGTCTTCTATGAAGCCGGATCAGTCATGAATCCATCAAGAAGTTACCCATTCTAAAACTTTCAAAAACATTTTTTCCATTTTTTTAAATAGAAATTTAACTATTAATTCAATGAAAAAATCTCATTCAGTCTATAAATCGGCAACTAAGAACTGAATAACACAGAAGTCAATGGATTCAATGACTGAGCCCTTACAGTGCAATCCCAAAATAGCTGAATTGACAGTAATGAATGCACTGGAGACCATTCACATGAATGAAACAGCTCACAGTTCATGGCAGCTCCGTCCACAGTTTTTTAATTAGGCCGATTCCTTAGTTTAAGGATTTAATCACCAAAATTTCATATTAAGACACTGGATGGGTTCAGGACGTCTATTGAACTGCTGACCAGATGTGGTTCAATAAACCTCGCATTGTTTAGCCCAAGCTTTTGTTAAAATCTTGGCCCCAAATGAGAAATTTTATACAAGAAAATTTAAGGACGCACCGAACGCTAATATCCGAATCATTGTGATTATAAGAAGAAAACAAGAATTTTTGAGAATAGCCCTTAAAGGGATCCTATCTTTGAAACTAATTTTTTTCTGCCTACCACGTAGGAATAGCCTTGAGAAAGTCTATTCTTCTCCTACCTTTAGATGTCTTCTCCGCACCGCCATACGGTATATAATCCGGTTTTCGTCGATATGCAAATGAGTTCTCTCATAGAACTTCTAAAGGTAGGAGAAGAATAGCTTTTCTTAAGGCTATTCCTACATTTTAGTATTTAAAAAAGGGATTCGAATCATTAAATCCCTTTAACCATGGAATTTGAGGGGTTTATGATCCACATTCGGAGCTATATATGATCATGGACCTTGATGCAAGGTCCCTGCCGTGTAATTGCAGAGACTGTAGAGACCCTCGATTATGGCGTGGCACCATACATCTGCACCAGCAGAGCCAAGTGTGAATGCCGGCGACCATTTTTGGGAGGCCGCTCCTGCATTGAACTACAAGAGCAAGAGCGGCCTCCCATAAATGGCTGCCGGCCAGCATGCGCAGTCGGCTCTACTAGTGGCTCACTGGCAGAGCGAACTGCGCAGGCATCGGAGGTGACGCAGGAGGAAGACGACAGAGAAGGGGAGGATCCAGCCGAAGATAGAGGCGTCGCAGGATCGTGTTCTCGAGCAGCAGTGGGGACGCCCCCATCGCATTTTCAGTGCTGGGGCCCGCCCTCATCGCTGCCAGAGAACTAATTTGCATACCAGTAAAAAACGGTATTTCTAAGGAACAGCGCGGTGGAGATCACATCTAAAGGTAAGAGACAAATAGACTTTGTAAAGGTTATTCCGACGTCTTATCCACCAAATAAGAGGTTTTAATGGTAGAATCCCTTTAAAAAGTGGTCTAGAGGGGACGTCTACTTAGAGATGTTAGTTAATATGGAAAATGGAAATGTAATGCGGTCTGGGTAAGGGGGCGGTCTCCCACCCTCTCAACTTAGTAGAAGGGGTAAGAATCAGCCATGTTGGGCCATTTTTTTTTCCAAGAGCGCCATGTTCTATCTATGGTGCAGTAAGCTCTGCTGAAGTCTTACAGTGCTTGTTTCCATAATACGTTTATGCAGATTGTCTCTGTTCTAGAAACTCTCCACTGCAAGAAACTGGAAGCTCCAGGAATACAGGATGGAATGTAATGACATCACAAGCTATAGCTGTGACATCATCCTCAGACACTTGACTATACATGATCATCTAAAGACATAAGTGGCATAACATCTGAGGGACTCCCGGGGAGCTCAACATCAGATCTGGGCCATGCATGAGACCATCACTGGATTCCAATAATCCCATTAACAACTTCCACCTTAATTTTTGCAATATCATCTGGATTTATTCCATCAACAGCATCAAAGGTCAGAACGTTAGATGATGAGTTGTCAGTAGGTGAAAGTAGAGTATAGCTATTCATACTTGCCAATATTTGACCGGGGCAGTCCAAGACAACATTGGGGCATAGTTATTAATAAAAGTCTGACATTTTTCTGTCTTCTTTTTTTTGCACCAAAATTTTTGGTGCACAGAATTTACAACATATTTACGAACAGTGTGCACCACTTGTGTGCCCAAAATTTGTAGGGTTTTTCGTGCGTACACCAAATATTTGTTCCTTATAGTCTGCAAGGTAAGTTTTTGTCTATATCTTTTGCACCAAATTTTTGTCCTCTGGTGAAGCTTGACAGATGTAAGATGGTATCAGAGTCAGAATTTTGCTACATTTAGGAACTCCGTATTCATGAAGGTCTGTACTATAGAGTGATAAATCACAAACAGGATTGTGTTTGCCACTTTCCCTTTTTGGATGTAAAAAGCAAATAAAGTAAGTAAATCACATACAAAGTGTCCCAGTATTCGGGGAGATTTGGCGGCTCTTCTGGGACTCTGAGCTGTCACTCCTTCTTCCTGGAGAGTTAGCAAGTATGTATATAATAATAATAAATGGTATTTATATAGCGCCAACATATTCCGCAGCACTTTACAATTTGTAGGGTTCAAATACAGACAGATACATAACAAAGAAAGTCATTTCACACACTGGGACTGAGGGCCCTGCTCGCAAGAGCTTACAATCTATGAGGTAGAGGGGGTGACACAGGAGGTAGCAGGGGCGGCATTGCTTATACAGGGGGTCAGATAATTCTGTAATAGAGGTGACTGTCATTACATAAACATAAGACTTTATGAGCCGTCACTAGTGGTGTCCTTTAACATGTGGATGGAGCTTGGACCTATAAAGTTAGCCTGAGATGACATGATATCATGGGGGGTAATGTGGGAGCAGGGACAGAGGAGGGTTACATTTTGGGGATTCTAATTATAGTACGGAAGAGTTTACATTAGGAATTGTGATCGGCCTGTCTGATAAGATGCGTCTTTAGTTTGGGCTTGAAGCTGTAGAAATTGGGAGTTAATCTGATTGTCCGGGGTAGAGCATTCCAGAGAAGTGGTGCAGCTCGGGAGAAGTCTTGTATACAAGCGGGGGAGGTTCTGATAATAGAGGATGTAAGTGTTAGGTCATTGAGTGAGCGGAGAACACGGGTTGGGCGGTAGACAGAGATGAGGGAGGAAATGTAGGGAGGTGCGGCATTATGGAGAGCCTTGTGGGGGAGGGGGATAACTTTATATTTTATTCTATAATGAATAGGCAGCCAGTGTAGTGACCGGCACAGACCGGAGGCCTCGCTGTAGCGTCTAGCCTGATAGATGAGCCTGGCCGCTGCATTCAGAATAGATTGTAGAGGGGAGAGTTTAGTGAGGGGAAGACCGATTAGTAAGGGTTACAGTAGTCAAGGTGAGAATGAATCAGAGAGACAATAAGTGTCTTTAGTGTATCTCTGGTGAGGAAAGGGTGTATTCTGGAGATGTTTTTGAGGTGGAGGTGACATGAATGTGCGAGTGATTCAATATGAGGGGTGAAGGAAAGGTCTGCGTCAAACATGACCCCGAGGCAGCGAGCCTGCTGCCTAGGAGTTATAGTAAGGCCTGAGACTACAATGGATATATCAGGGACAGATCTATTAGATGGTGGAAACAGTAGTAGTTCAGTCTTGGAGAGATTTAGTTTCAGATAGAGCGAGGACATGATATTAGAGACAGCAGAGAGACAGTCACTGGTGTTCTGTATGAGTGCAGGGGTGATGTCACGGGAAGATGTGTATAATTGGGTGTCATCAGCATAAAGATGGTACCTGAAGCCAAATCTGGCGATGGTTTGTCCAATGGGGGCTGTGTAGAGAGAAAAGAGCAGGGGGCCGAGGACCGAACCCTGGGGAACCCCAACAGCAAGGGAAAGAGGGGAGGAAACAGAGCCCGCAAATGATACACTGAAAGTGCGGTCTGAGAGATAAGAGGAGAACCAGTGTCATTGAGGCCAACTGAGCGGAGCATAGTGAGGAGGAGATGATGGTCAACAGTGTCAAAAGCTGCAGAGAGGTCCAGAAGAATAAGAAGAGAGAAGTTGCCATTTGATTTAGCCATTAGGAGATCATTGGAGACTTTTGTGAGGGCCGTTTCAGTAGAGTGCAGAGCGCGGATTGCTTATGTATCTGGAAAGCCAACAATGATAGAACAAGATACCCCCCCCAGGTCTCGGGGGTAGTTATTGCTCTTTTTACTAGCAGGACGAGGTAATACAAATGTACAGAGGATGGAGTAATTCTTCACATACAATCCTGTGACCCCTGCAGGTAGTGTCCAATTAAGAAGGTGATGGAGAATGGAGCAAAAATACTTTGGGTAGTTTAACTAGTAGTTGCTTGAGTAGTTTATCTTGGATATACTTGTAAAGATGGCCTGTATCCAGGGGGTTAGTCCTCAACAAACTGGGTACACGTATGTAGAAGAGGAAATAGGGGTGTTGACAGTGGGAGACCCTCAAATTCTGTCAGGCTAGCTATGGGCTCCTTAAATATAGATTTGTCCCAAAGACTTACTTGCATAGAGATACGTGCGGAGTTCCCAGATGTATGGATAACAGGTCAGTATACTTTAGTACTTGCAGACTTGGGGCTTCAGACGAAAACACTCTCTGAGGAGAATCTTGAGCATAGAGGAAAAGACATCTCTGGTTGAAGTGCACTGATGCTTGGATAACATGTCCAACTCTGCTCCACATGTCCAGATCTCTGCACACACACCGATCAACAGGGTTTCCAACCCTCTACAGGGGGCTGTAACTCGGCTCCTCCTCCAGGCCAATCAAGGGAGCTTGATTGGTTCTGAAGGTCACCTGATCATACTGGACACTCCTTTACATTAGCACACTAGGATGATGCAATCACAGACATAAATTAAAATGGAAGGTATAGGCAGGTGCAGTTCACAAAACATCCACAAGATGGTGAATTAATAGACCCCCATGTGTGCTGGTTCTTGTGAAATAAATATACATGTTAAATATATAGGAGGGAATGGGGAGATACCTCTTTACTTCATATGCAAATGTCCATACCATCTCGGTCTGCAAGGACTATTAAAAGGAATGGGACGAGCAGTAGCGGGACATTACAATAATACCCTTTAAATGTGTGTGTCTTCTACTGGACCATTATTGGGTTAAAGTCTAGGCCAACCAAAGAATCCGCTAGTACTATGGTGGGCCAGTCCGAAACTGTTCTGGGGTGGTGTTTTGTGGAGGTTCCATTGTAATTTCATCATTATACTAATTACAGGACTATCTTATCTCAGTGACTAGTAACATCTTCCACCATAATTTTTGCAATATCTTCTGGATTTATTCCATCAACAGCTTCAATGGTAAAAACACTAGATGATGTGTTGTCAATAGGTGTAAGAAAGAAGAGTAATGGCTACTACTGGAGAACCATTGTTGTGTTATCTTATGTATATGACATATCATTGAACGATTGGTTATGGTTATTTCTTTAGATCATGATCTGCTTAGTCTGCCCTGAATGTCAAGAGAAGGCCCAGAACGGTGAGTGTCTTGTAGGCATTGATGAAGTGACCCGGGCTGATATGTTACTATATATGAGTGCACACAGCTGATTATATTTGCCAACATTTGATTTGGGGAGTCCAGGAGAACAATGTGTGCAATGTGCTGCAAAAATTTTCAAAGTCACACTCCTCTGAGTGTGACCAAGGCCTCCTTATATTGTCATAAACCTCTTTGAAAACGTATTGTGTTGACCACATCCCCATTGTCGACATATCCAGCAAATAAAGTAAGTAAAACACATACAAAGTGTCCAGGTATTCAGGGAGATTTGGCGTCTCCCCTCTCAGTACCCGCCCACACTCTCGTAAGCCACAAGCCACGCCTTCTTCCTAGGTCTGTAACACTAACCTGGAGGCAGGGGCAGCGAGAAGAGGACCGAGAACAGCGGGAACCGGACCAGCGATCTGTGCAGGTAAGTGTTAGCTACTAGAGATGTTAGCTAGTCTCCCATTAAAATGAATGGATACAGCCGGCGCGCAGGGGGTTAAGTGGCCAGACGCCGGCACGGGCTGTGTGCCGGCTGCATCCATTCATTCCTATGGGACCTAGCTAACATTGTTAGCTTTTCCCACAATGCTTGGCCAGTAGCAAAGCATTGTGGGAAATAAACTCCGACTTTGATCCCACCTAAAAAGATCGACATCGGAATTCCATTCGCGATCGTGAAATTTACTCGATTGCCGTACTTTAATTAAAAATATGGCTGCTTTCTGCTGGAAAATCCTCTCTAAGGGTAAAAAGAAGTGAGGTGCTCATTTTTCAGGCCGTTTCGCCTCACGATTCAGCCTGAAGACACTCCCTCCTTCCAACTAGGCCCATTCATTGGGCCTAATCTGCAGCAGAGCGTATGACTGGATGCCGGTATAGTGCACCAGCATTCAGTTGTGGCTGCCGGTTTCTTGGACCTCCAAGTCCAGAAAACCCAGTCTGAACTTACCCTAAAGCTCCTGCCAGTAGGTGACCCTCTTCTAGCTAATTTAGTGTTCACTCTTTTGTTACTAAAGAAGTCTGTCTCTAGATACACTCCATTCCATATTTTTTTTTATCCCAGTGAGTGTTGGGAGGCATTTTTATCTCTCTTCATACAGAGAATGGAGGGGCTGATTACATCTTCTAGTGGTCTTCTCAAAGAAGGTGACCAGTATGAATAGTGCAATATATGTTGGAACTGAAATTCGGCCGTAGGAAGTGTCCTGCTGAGAATCGTTGGACTCATCAGATACTATGATTTTGGTGGTGGTGGTGGTGGTGGGGGGGTGCACCATCCAACATCCTTTAGGAAGTAGATCATAGCACCCTTTAAATATGGGCATCTTCTGCTGGACCATAATTATGTTAAAGCTTAGGCCAACCAAAGAATCCTCTGGTACTGTGGAGGGCCAGCTGTAAATCTAGAGGTTGTTTTCTCAAAGAGGAGGTCTTTTGGAGAGGGTCCATTGTAGTTACATCGCTATAGTAATTACTAGGCTATCTTAGCTCAGTGACTATTATGTATTTGCATTCTGCCTCTTCTAGATACAAAGAAACATAAAACCCTTCCACTACCTGAACCATCAATCATGAAAATAAGTTTGCCCAGTGAAGAACGAAGCTCCATTTCCAATGAAACTATGAGCAATAAGTCTATGGGTGACGATAACAAAGATAGCAGACATGAGAATACCACCAAATTTTACCAGTTGAGCCCTAGTTATGGAGTTTATGTGTCTAACGCTTGGTATCCTATGTTCAGTAAAGAAGACTTTTCCATCGAACCACCTTCTATTAACATCCAAGAGATACATGTGTCCCAGGAGCCGCTCCCTATCAACACCAAGTCCTATGTCTCTCTAGAAGCATTCCCGATCAACACCGAGTCCTATGTCTCTCTAGGCACCTTCCCTATCAACACCAAGGCGTATGTAGCCATTGAACGTTTCCCAGTCAACACTGCAGTCCAACCATCCGACACTACCTCACCAACATCCACTTTCAATGGGACATCTTGAAGTTTTGTTACGGCCCAGTATGGTATTCAGTAAAATTATCTCTAAGCCAAGTTACTTGAGTTCTGTTGACCAAAAATTCCCAGTTTTTCCATACCGGACATCCTCATGTTTTTCGACTGACTGAAGTTGTAGTAATAGCTTCAGCCCTCCAACATGATGGAAGAAACCATTCACCAGGACATATTGTAGTACAAAAAGCTTAAAAATTGGCCATAATGATGTCCCAACAGAAAGTCCAAGGAAACATAATCTTCATCTCCAGAAAGCAGTGTTTTCTTATAACTGGTGGAGCCTAATAAAGGAATGTGATGAACATCTGATGGGAGTATCTGAGTATTTATATTGTCTCCATCTTATACAATGGGAAGACTTTGCTTCCTCCAGATATTTTAAAGAAGTTGTAGAGGATTGGAAGAAATTTTGCTTTCTTCTAGAACCATTGCTATATCAGTGTCCATGGGTCGAAGTGAAGGGGCTGAATTGCAATACCATAGATGACCTGTGCACTGTTGAGGCACTGTTTTAGGAGAACGCATACATGTTTTTTTAACGGGTTGAGGCCCAGGGTCGGTGACAAAAAAACCCAAAAAACAATCATACTCACCTTCCGTTGACTCCTTTGGGCCTCCCCGCAGAGTCCAGCACTCTACTGTACTCACGTTTCGTTACCTCCTTTGGGCCTCCCCATGGACTCCGGCACTCTACTGTGATGTCATGCAACCGGGGTCACCATTGAGACCTGTGATTGGGCCGCCAGTGGTTACATGGGAGTGCCGGATGCCACAAGGAGGTCCAAAAAAAAGTAACATAGTATGAATGTTGCGCCCCCTCAGCACCATACACCGCAATCCTGATGAGAAGATGGGTGACTGAAGGGTACGGGGTATGCCCTTGAAAGTAGCAAGTGGACGTTCAACATTACTATGGCTGTCGATCTCATACGGAGGGGGGGGGGGGGGAGGATTAAATATTGAGAAGCACATTGCACGTTGTTCTGTTCAGGTTACTATTATTCGAGAATATTTGGGGCCTCTTCCTGTACTTTAGTGATAACCCCTTTGACTACCTGACATCTGCCAACTCTTACACCCAAAGTCTACAGCAGATAAACACTTCCATCACCTTCTGTATTATGTGAGTTATTTCGTTGTGTTCCAGGAGGTTTGTGATGATAAAATCCTTCTCATATGCACTTCTCAGAAATTTCTAGCAAGTTACATTATCAATTTTTCTGGACACTATTATCAAGGAAATTCTGAGATTTATCTTCAAAGCAAAACCTTGAACCTTTCTTAGACTTCATGATATTCCAACCTCGGAGCCCACATCATTGTTTGCTTTGATTCATCATCATCGTAATAACTTACAGCACCAGCTCACCTGTACAGATATATATATATCAAGGGTTACATGCAATATGTATATGCAATATATCAGATCTAAACCATTGAGGCATGGACTCCACAAGACCTCGGAAGGTCTCCTGAAGTATTTGACACTACGATGTCCTTTGAGGGCACAACCAGCCTGATAACCAGCCATGATGTCTGTATTGTGGTCAGGTTATCTTCTCATACATGTAGAGTCCTCCTGATAGCCAGCCATGATGTCCTTATTGTGGTCGGGTAATCTTCTCATACATGTAGTGTCCTCCTGATAACCAGCCATGATGTCATTATTGTGGTCAGGTTATCTTCTCATACATGTAGTGTCCCCCTGATAACCAGCCATGATGTCCTTATTGTGGTCGGGTTATCTTCTCATACATGTAGTGTCCTCCTGATATCCAGCCATGATGTCCTTATTGTGGTCGGGTTATCTTCTCATACATGTAGTGTCCTCCTGATAACCAGCCATGATGTCCTTATTGTGGTCAGGTTATCTTCTCATACATGTAGTGTCCTCCTGATAACCAGCCATGATGTCATTATTGTGGTCAGGTTATCTTCTCATACATGTAGTGTCCCCCTGATAACCAGCCATGATGTCCTTATTGTGGTCGGGTTATCTTCTCATACATGTAGTGTCCTCATGATATCCAGCCATGATGTCCTTATTGTGGTCAGGTTATCTTCTCATACATGTAGTGTCCTCCTGATATCCAGCCATGATGTCCTTATTGTGGTCAGGTTATCTTCTCATACATGTAGTGTCCTCCTGATAACCAGCCATGATGTCCTTATTGTGGTCGGGTTATCTTCTCATACATGTAGTGTCCTCCTGATAACTAGCCATGATGTCCTTATTGTGGTCAGATTATCTTCTCATATGTAGTGTCCTCCTGATAACCAACCTTGATGTCCTTATTGTGGTCAGGTTATCTTCTCATACACGTAGTGTCCTGATAACCAGCCATGATGTCCTTATTGTGGTCAGGTTGTCTTCTCATACATGTAGTGTCCTCCTGATAACCAGCCATGATGTCCTTATTATGGTCAGGTTATCTTCTCACACATCTATTGACAACCGATCAAGACAAATGAAGTCACCTCTATGGTTATGATTATGGGAAACCCGCTTTAAATATTCTGAATTACTGGACAGTAAGAGAAAAATATACCTATTTTTTTTTTATATATTTTTTTTACAAAGGTGAACGTAACTTTTCGGTTTTTGCTGTTTGTGCTTTTTGTTCTCCGCTACTGTTCTCTGTTTTCAGATCGGCTTCTCAGCACTAATAAAAGTGAGCTGTTGTTAAATCCACCCGGCGATTTACTGCCAATTCTAGTAAAATACACAGATAGCGAGAACAAAGAAAGATAAACAGATGGAAACTGTATGAATAGTATAAAGGTTATTTGTAACAACTGCAGGGGGTAACTCCAAAAAACGCTTTCACCCCTGCAATGAAACCAGGTGCCCTGAACCCAAAGAGGTTTCCAGGAATACATATTGATGGCTCCTGCTTAAAGGGTTTTCTGAGAGTTAAATATTGTCTTTCCATAGGATAAGTTAGTAATATCTGACTGGTGGGGGTCCGACATCCAGGACCCCAACTGATCAGCTGAGCACTGTGACCTTTACAACCAATACCAAGCACAGCGCTGTACATAGTGTAGGGGCTCTTCTTGGTACTGCAGCTCAACACTATTTACCAATTCTTAGTATCTGCTGCTCCCCTCATTTCTGCCCAGTTGGAATTTCTTCTCTAGCCCGCACCATTCCTGAGCAATCAATGCTGTTAGGTTTGATAGGCTCTTTACTGTCAGGTGGGAGGTGTCAGGCAGGATCAGGAAAGGGGTGTGACCCCCATCAGAAGTGGACACTGTCAGAGCTCTGAATCACACCCCCTTGCCTGCTTCTACCTGACACCGCCCTGACAGTCCAGAACCTAAATAGTATATCAGACACCAAGCCTGACAGCACTGATAGCTCAGGAACGGCGGGGCTAGAGAAAAAAATACAACTGTGCTGGAATCAGTGGAAACTACCAAAAGCAATAAAGTGCAAGGAGATCATGAACATCACTACATTAATACTCCAAATCCAACAAAATATAACCTTTAATATGCAAATAAAATATGGAATATATACATAATAGCTCACCACCAATAACCTGAGCGCATAGAGGTCAAACTCACCAAACTCACTGCACGTCAGCCAAATACAATTGGTCCAACCTTGTCTTCACCGTCATTGGTTACCATAATCTCTCCCAATTAGTGTCTCTGTATGGGATCATATCCAGCAGAGAATAAGAGCAATGGGCTGCTTTTTTTAATGCAGATTTTGCTGCGGTTTTTTGAGCCGAAACTCTGAGAGGATTGAACAGGGGTGGATTTAGGGCCGGGCGAGCTGGGCAACCGTCCGGGGCCCCGTGGCGCGCCCCAGACCTAACAAAACGGTCCCGGTCGGCATGTCCTACGGACGCCGATGAGCTGAATGCATAGGCGTTTGAAGCAGGAGCTTTCACAGCTCAGCTCCTGCTTTAACGCTCCTCTCCTGCATCTGTAGCCACGATGTGATGACGTCACATTGCGCCTACAACTATGTGTATGAGGGAGAGAGTGGAAAGAGCGGCGGGGGAGCGACGGAAGGTGAGTGTAAGTGTTTTTTTTTGTGTTAAACATTTAGGTGGAACATAATGTAGCGGCCCATGAAACTGGGGGCAGATGAGGGAGGGGCGGAGAACGGCATGACGCTGGGGCAGATGAAGGGGGGGAGAACGGCATGACACTGGGGCAGATGAAGGGGGGGAGAACGGCATGACACTAGGGCAGATGAAGGGGGGAGAACGGCATGACACTGGGGCAGAGACAGGGGGACATGAAACTCTGGGCAGATGAAGGGGGGGAGAATGGCACGAAACTGGGGACAGAGATGGGGGGACATAAAACTAGGGGCAGATGAAGGGTGTATATGAAACTGGGGGAGAGATGGAGGGAGGGCATATAATTTACGGGTGACTGTAGGAGGATTATACTGAGAGAGTGAGAGCACTTGTGTGAGAGCACATGAAAAATGAATGAGAATGGGCGGAGTCAGCATAAAAGTGGGCGGAGCCAAATTTACCGTGGCACCGCATACCAAATTCCCTCTTTCTAATCTTCAAAAGTTGGGAGGTACAGGTTAGAAGCACGAGACCCCTCAGACCCCCTGGTAAATAGGGCCCCACCAAAGGTCAATTGCCCAGGGCCCCGCAAACCTTGGATCCGCCACTGGGATTGAACAGAAGGGAGAAGTAGAAGAACTTTCTATATATTTCCCATTCCTTTTGTCGCAATTTTTGGCTTTGGTTCAAAAAACCCGCAGCAAAATCTGCCATAAAAAAAGCTGTGTTTCCGCAACGTAGGTCCTTAGCCCAACAGTTCCCCTTCCTGTGCCCACTCCTTATTCATGTCCTGTCACCACATGTTTTTATCGAATGAATAAATTCTGCATAAAGATGTAACACGCCGTTCACCAGTACAGGGAGTTGTGTTTCGGCCGAGAATTTTTGAGGTTATTTTAGGGTCTAAAATTCACCATACCTTACAGGGTTAACCCCGCACGTCTATGTCAGATGTAAACAAGGGTCCGCCATTTTGCACTTATATTTAGCTCTTTCATTGTGTCTTGAAGATGTTGTAGAAGTTTCCAGAGAGATTACATGGAACACTCTTTGACGTGTCTCGTCCTTTGATGGGCACGTGATTAATGACCTCCGTATCGGGCTGAGCGTCAGATACCGCACCCTAAAAGCCGGGACATCTAATCCGCTCCCGATATCACTGTTTCCGCAGCCCTTCCTGTTCTCGTTCTGCTTATTGCACAGGTTGTGTCATTTTCCAAATGGGAACAAATTAGCAAAGGGGGCAAATATTATTTTTAATTGTATTTATCTTCTTGTTTTAAAGGAACCCTGCAGTCAATGCTTAAGAATTGTGTTATACTCATTGCAGGGCCTGAGGAGGGAAAGCATGGCAGGGACTCTATGTATTATGGTTTGTACTCTCAAGCCCTGTACTAGGCATAAAACAATAACTGAACCTAGCTGCCCCCTCCAGAGACCCTTCCTCTTCCAAATCTTACTTGGTTGCACCTGTGACAAGTTCCCTACTGACATAGTATAATCCCACACAGTACAATTTCTCTAAATGCCCCCACACATTATAATGCCCCCTTAGTGCCCCACACAGTATAATGCCCCCTCAGTGCTCTCCACACAGTATAAAGCCTTTTAGAGGCCCCGCACAGTATAATGACCCTATCAGTTGCCCCATAGTATGATGCCCATTACTACCTTTCACAAGTGTAATGGCCCCTTAACTCCCCCACACATTATGATGCCCCCTTCCTGACCTCCACCCAGTATAATGCCCCCTCAGTGCTCTCCACACAATACAATGTCCCTCTCAGTGCTCTCCACACAGTATAATGTCCCCTCAGTGCTCTCCACCCAGTATAATGCCCCCTCAGTGCTCTCCACACAGTATAATGTCCCCTCAGTGCTCTCCACCCAGTATAATGCCCCCTCAATGCTCTCCACCCACTATAATGCCCCCTCAGTGCTCTCCACACAGTATAATGTCCCTCTCAGTTGACCCAAATAGTATGATGCCCATTACTACCTCTCACAAGTATAATGGCCCCTTAACTCCCCCACACATTATGATGCCCCCTTCCTGACCTCCACCCAATATAATGCCTCCTCAGTGCTCTCCACACAGTATAATGTCCCTCTCAGTGGACCCAAAGAATATGATGCCCCATTAATACCTCTCACAAGTATAATGGCCCCCTAACTCACTCACACATTATAGTGCCACCTTACTGGCCTCCAACAGTATGATGCCCCTTTAGTGCCCATCACAATTATAATGTATCATTAATTCCCCCACATAGTATAATGACCCCTTAGTTCCCACCAAACAGAAAATATTCCATACAAAATGATACATTAGGTTCCATTAATGGCCCACATACAGTATAATGCCCCCTTTGCCTAGTCCAAATACTATAATACCTCCTTAGTGGCCCCCACATAGAAGCTCTGTTCCCTGTGTGTAGTTCTCTTCTGACTGGTCCTCTTTGCATGCACAATGATGTCCTTGTATTGCACCTGCCTGTTCCAAGCCAGGGTGAATGGTAGAGCAGGGATGGCCCCGCTGGATCTGGAATGGTGGATAGGGGTCCCTGTACAACATAGGTCAAATGATGTGCACCCTCTCGGTAAAGCAGCATAGTGAGTTAGCTGTGCGGATATTTTCTGCATACACAGTTGGGCCAGAAAATATAGACCGATGCGGACCCGGTAAGTGCCCCAGTAACGGACCAATGGGGTGAGTATGACATTTTAAATTTTCTTTAACCCACTCTACTCTGAGCCTGTTGCCAACCCCTTTAATTTGATAACAGGTAGGGTGTATTGGTTAGTCCTTATGACGTCTATTATGCCTTGTCGTGCCCCGTAAGACTCCATAACTAAATAGACTATGGCTTGTGCCAGTAGACACACAGTAGGCACACAGGGTGGCTATGGCTCCATAGTGGGGAGGATCGGGGACTCTGTGTGTCACCCTACCGTCACCTGCACATGAGTGTGAATTGTGCTGGATTATCTGGTTTTCTGGATTATCATAATGAAATTTATTGGATTTACAACCAAATTGATTTTGCATTCCCCAATCCCAGCTCTGTAAACCATCTCTCCTCCATGACTAACACACCCTGGCCAAGGTGCCCAGTGTTTACATGGAAACAAGTTCTGTCAAACTTATCAGCTTTGCTATCCTACTTGTTCCAGCTTCCTGTCTGCCAAGAGACTTGTCACTATCCGACTTCCAAGAATGTTGGCCGTCCAATGTTCACGTCTGTATTCTTCAAATTGTTCCTTTTGGAATGCAGTTAGACAGCTCCGAGATATCCCTTGTCACAAGAAAGGCAGACTATTTTCCAAACTTTCTTTTCCCTTTGATTCAGATTCCATAACATATTTTCAACTAAGGGTTAAAAAAAAAAAAAAAAAAAAAAGAAAAAAGGCAAATAAAGTACAAGTTTCTAATAACTGTATAAAAATTATTCAGCTAAGGGTTAACATAATCAATGAAAATAAATAAAAAATAAATATACTGTATAATAAATATATAGTAGTATGACAGAAAGATAGAATGGAAAAAATATAGAAATAAAATTTTTGATTTAAATCAAAAATATAAAAAAAAATCTATAAAATACATCACAATAAAAACAAATAACAACAATAATAATAATAATAATAATAATAATAATAATAAATAAAATAATAAAAATATGTCTAAAAAAAAAATCAAAAGTTTACATATGGCAATAAAATAGAAACATGAAAAATTTATTTTTAATAAAAAAAATTCAACTATGGGTATCATGATGATAAATACATAGTAGTATAACAAAAAGACATAGTGAAAAATAAAATAATAAAATATAGAAATATTTTTAAAAATATCAATATAAAAAAATCTAAATGAAAAATATACGTCACATCAATTTCTAATATCTGAATAAAAAATATGCAAATATAATAATAATAAATCTAAATATAATATATATATATATATATATATATATATATATATATATATATAATCTAGATTAAAAGGGTAAATATACGTCACAATAAAAACAAAAACATGGAACATTTCATTTCTAATAATTAAAAAAATATATACTCGAGTATAAGCCGAATTTTTCAGCCCAGTTTTTGTGCTGAAAAAGCCCCCCTCGGCTTATACTCGAGTCAGCAAAAAAAATATTTTTTTTTTCTTTTTCAGGAGGGGGGTCTATGACCAGCCACAATATTAATGTATAGAATATCCCATAAAATAGTGCAAAATAAATAAATAAATAAATAAATAAATAAATAAAAGTTGTAAATCGTTCCTTTCCCTAGAATACATATAAAAGTAGAAAATGACTGTGACACACAAACACATTAGGTCTCCCTGTGTCTGACAGTGCCCGGTCTACTGAATATAGGGGATCTGCAGTGCTCCTGTTCCGTTGGGTAGGGGTTAATAGGAGCACTGCAGATCCCCTATATTCAGCCAGGCTGAGTGCCAAGTGGGGGAAAAAAAACCCAGTCCTCAAGCTCAGGGAAGGGGCAGACAGACAACCAAAACACCCCTCCCCTTCCCCAGCAACTACTGCACCTAAAAACTCCGACCATTTTAATTTTTGAAATTTTCCAGTAGCTGCTGCATTTCCCTCCTCGGCTTATACTCGAGCCAATAAGTTTTCCCAGTTTTTTTGTGGTAAAATTTGGGGGCCCGGCTTATATTCGGGTCGGCTTATACTCGAGTATATACGGTAAATAAAATTTTAAAAAAACCTAAATATCCTATCCTACTAATATTATAAATGTGAAAGTTTGTGTGTTTGGATGTTTGTTCCTCAATCATGCCAAAACAGCTGAACGGATTTGAATGAAATTTGGCACATAGATAGCCTCGATTAAAATATAGGCTACTTTTTATCCCAGTAAATGACATGGCTTCACGACTGTTATGAATTTATATTCACATACTATATTATACTGCTCTTGCAGCAGCTTATCTCAGGTTCTGATAAAGCCAGATCTATCACTCTGTGTAAACACACGCTAACCCTCAGTGGTTTGTGTACATGCATTTGCATTATCTGATCTGCTCCAGGCAACATGCTGACACACTGGATGGGAAAACACCTTCAATCCAAAATGGCAGTTGCCAATTCTAAATATGCCTGGAAAAAGAAATCTAATTTGTCGTAAGCAACTAGAGCTATGAACGTATCCAGAAGTCACAGAGTTCTCCTCAAGTGGAGCTGATGGGGATCATCAACCCCAACAACACTCTCATTATATGTCATCCCAGAGAGCTGCTGAGATGCCAGAACAATTACGGGCACAGTGCGAGGAATGAGTTCAGCGACAGGCCAGCTTGACAGCTGTCGAAACGCCGAAGCAGGTGGATCATCAACACCAACAATACGCTCATTATATGGCGTCCCAGCGAGCTGCAGAGATGCCAGAACAATCACAGGCACGGTGTGAGGAACAAGTTCATCAGCAGTACAGCTGGAGAGCGCAACCCATCAATGGCAGCAATTTGCTGAATATACAGTAGGTGGATCATCGACGCCAACAACCCGCAGATGAAGTGCGCGGCAGAGGCTAGTATATATAAAAATATCTAAATTTTGAGTATAAATATACATAACAATTAAAGCAAAAATATAGAACATTTATTTCTAATCGTTAAATAAAAAAAATATAGAAATAAAAAAAAATCTAAATATAACATTAAAAAATCCTAATAAAATTGCAAATACATATCCCAATAAAAACAAAAACACGGAATATTTATTTCTAATCGTTAAATAAATAAAAAAATATAGAAATAAAATAAAAAAATCTAAAAACAGCATGAAATATAATCTAAATTAAAAGTGTAAATATAAATAATAATAAAAACAAAAACATTTCTTTATAATAATGTAACAAAAATATGGAAATAAAATTTTAAAAAATCTAAAAATAGCATAAAAAATCTAAATTAAAATTGTAACTATATAATAATAATAATAATAATTATAATAATAATATGGAACATTATTTTCTAATAATTCAATAAAAAATAATGAACTAGTCCGGGGTCGGGGACTTGTTGGCCGCCAGACAGAGCACTATTATATTTTACAAGACATGGCGGTGTTCTTTCTTGTGCACAGGTGAGCCGCGGGAAGACAAACGTTACTTTGAGACCAGGAGGGATATGAATAATGTACTAATGCTGTCAGATACTGGAGGGACAGGAAGCGGAAGGTCTGAACAGAGCCCTGTTGTTGCCCACCACGCTACACCTCCGCACAGCCGTTCACTCTTTGATTGTCTTTCTGTTCCTGTTTTATTGGCTTAATAACCTCCAGGTGCTCGGACGGAAAAAAAAATTCAGTGAAACATTTTTTTTTATAGATCTGCAGCGTTAATTGTCATCTGCGGGGCCAAAAAAATTGTTTATATGAAAAGGAAACTTCCTCTAAAATGTTTCAGATCCAGACACTAAACTTTATAGGAACATATAATACAAGCCATTACATGTAATTTCCCGCAGGTGGGAAGGAACTGTGGCGGCGCGAACATGAGCGGCGCGGAGAGAGCGCCCGTCGTAGCACCATGAATTCACAGGTCCATAAAGGAATTTATATCACACTGGATAAAATATGGCTGTTGTGTAAAACGTCTGTTACGTTGCGATTACAAACACGGCTTTGGTGTCAAGATTAGAGATGAGAGAACACTATTCGAAACAGCCGTTTCGAATAGCACGCTCCCATAGAAATGAATGGATGTAGCCGGCACGTGGGGGGTTAAGCGGCAGGCCGCCGGCCGCTTCCATTCATTTCTATGGGAGCGTGCTATTCGAAACCGCTGTTTCGAATAGCGTTCGCTCATCTCTAGTCAAGATGTAACCCTGTGCTTGGGAATGGCTTATGTCAGCGCAAGAGGATTTTAAAAAAGTAAAAACAGCGCCACACTAGTCTGCAGGTTGTGTGGGGTATTGCAGCTCAGCATTGTTCACTTCCAAGGAGTTGAGCTGTAATACCGCATGCAACCTGTGGACAGGTGTGGTGCTGTTTTCTTGAGAATAACAGTAGCAATGTATTTCTAATCCCTGGGTGATACAGTTCCATAGTTGTATATGGATACAGCTACAGAGACGTGGGATTGCAGATACGAGGGGTACACCGTACCAACCAACAAGCTTAAGCCTGATTTTATTTGATTGATGTTTTTAATGGTGTAATATGGACTCCATATACCGCACCAGTATATTGGTCGCAGACATGGCATTTCCTGAGTACTAGGGACCAGTTTAGACCATTAGCTCACACTGTGTATAAATTTGGTGCATTTTACTAGTAGACAATTTTTTTGGGTCTAATTTTGCACTACCCATTGGTTGCTTTAGTTTGAACCACAATTTTGCAAATATTTGATACATTTTAAGCCACATCCACTGTCTAGTCACTAGATTAGACCTGGGCAATGTATGGCCCGTGGGCCACATCCGGCCCTCTGACTGGTTCTGTCCGGCCCGCATAGCTTGTGGGATAAAAGTAGATGCTGAATGGGAAGTCCGCTAAAGGACCTGTGATGATGTCATCACAGGTCCTTTAGCTCATTAGGATAGGCTAAGACTCGTTAGTGGGCGGAGCCACACAGGACAGTGTGGTTGCTGTTACACAGAAAGAGCAAGCTGCCGGGAGTAGAGACTGAAGGAAGAGAAGGAGAGAAGAAACAGTATGTGTGAGTAAGAGGAGGGAACTGGGGGCAGATGGAGGGGGCAGTTAAACTGAAGGCAGATGGAGGGGGGAGATTAAACTGGGGCAGCTGGAGGAGCATATTAAACCGTGGGGGTAGCTGGAGGGGGACATGTCTGTCTCTATTTGCCCCCAGTTTAATATCCCCCAGTTTCTGCTAGTTTATACTGGGGCACCAGGAGAGGGATTTAATACTGTGGGACATTTGGAGGGGAACATTATAATGTGGGGGTGTATAATGTTAGGGTGACTGTAGGAGGATTATACTTTGTGGGAACACATGGAAAAATGATTGCGAATGGGTGGAGTCAGCAGAGAAGTGGGTGGAGCTAAATTTTCAGCGGCACGCATGGCCCTCTAGAACAGTTTCAACTTCTCATGTGGCCCCATGGGAAAATTAATTGCCCACCCCTGGTCTAGTGAGACTCAAAAACTGTCTTAGGCCAGGGCCCCACATAGCGTGAGCACAGTGATTTTACACTCCCTGCAAAGTGGATGGGACTCCACTCCAAAAAAACTGAAGTGGCCAAGCAGCATTTTCAAAAACATATTACATGTATTACATTAAATTATTATTGTAGATTATTTTTGTAGGGGGGGGGGGGACCACTATAAAGCATAAGGGAATAGATGGCTGTCATTAATGCTGTATGTTTAGTTATTTGTCCCCTTTCCAATAATCCATTAATGGAATCCTCCAGTCGTTTTGGTCTGAACTTTTTGGATAGAACCAGAAGTGACATCATTATACTCTTCAGACCCCAAAGTATAAAAGGTGGAGGCCCAGGGGGGTAAACATATAAAAAACATTCATACTCACCTTCCCTCACCTCTTCTGGGTCTTCTCACGGCATCTTGCGTTCTCTCTCGGTCCTCCTTTGGCCTCTTCTGGCCTCCAGAATGGACAGCTTTCACAAGGAGGGCGCCTTGTATGTTTACTGTACATTGGCTATGAATGGTCACAAATTTTACTTTACACTGGAAAGTCACTTTATGGGCAATGCCAACCGGGGCTTCGGGGTCATTGTCGGACTCAGGACCATCTTTGGCTTTGGTCGGAGTTGTAAAAAAGTTGCTGACTCAGCTTCCAAATCAAATGATGATTAATATGATAAAATTCTTAATATTGTATAATTGATTATATGTATACTTTCTTTACTTTCATAGGAAGTTTATTGCCATTTCTTTAATGAACTTGGCCCCTGATTGACCACTGGCCACTTGTGTCAAAGTCAAAGTAGGATTCGGAGTTAGTCTGTAGAAGGTACAAGTGTCGCACAGCTTTGTGTCAAGAAGTAGTGTTCCAATGGGTTCGGACTGGGCCATCAGCAAGATGATCCTCCATGGCCCATTCTCTGACACAATAATGGCCCAAGGTTCAGCACACGATCACTCCAGTTGAGATAGTCAACCACTGACCACTAAGGGTCCATGTCTTATCAGATGAATCGCAACTAGATGGTTCATAACAAACTGGGCTCATTACAAATTTTCCAAAAATTTTGGGTTCATCCCAACCTGAAAATTTTGGGGTTCACAACAATAATTATTATTCTGTGGGGTCTCTAACGAAGTAATAAATAGGAAAATAATAACCACTCACCTTTCTTAACTTCTCCTGGGCTCCTTGGCATCTGGCATTTCTTCAGAGACATCTTCCAGTCTCCTGGATGATGTTAGTGGCCCCAGAGGCAGGGGTTTAACAACTGGAGTAGCCACTGCCACAGGGCCCAGGATATTACTGGGCCCAGCAGGCTATTAATAGGCTGTTACCTACTGGGGTAACCCCTGTAGGTAACGAGCCCTATTTACTTACGTATCCTGGCTCCTGCTCATGGTTGCCTGCGTTCCTCCTTCGACAGATGTGATGCAAACCCCACAAACACCGCTATCATTATACTCTGACCCTGGAATATAATGATAGTTGGGCCAAGGGAGGTGAAGGAAATATAAAAAACACTGTTACTTACCTCTCCTGTTCTCCGGAAGGCTTTGGGCCTGTTTGGTGACATCACAGACGTCACGTGGCTCAGGCCAGTGTCATTATGCGGAGCCGGCCTGGGTCAAGTCTGGTCCAACATTAGTTAGATCTGCGGGGAATGTTAGGGAGAGACAAGTGGGGGGCCGCATATTCACCTTGGGGTCCCGCCATTCCTAGTTACGCCTCTGCCCAGAGGAATACTAAGACTAATCGCACCTCAATGGTAACATGGGCCACACCAATGTCACCCAGGAGCCAGAAGAGGTTGGAGTAGGACTGTGAAGGAGCACCAGAAGCCATGACGGAGCCCAGGAGAGGTGACTAAGGAGCTCTTCAACACTGGGCTGCAGACCAGAATGGCTGGGTTAGATTTTGGGCGATTTCCCAGCTGTTTGTATTTTATACTCCGCATATTTCCTACACAGTTGTGATGTATTTACTGGATTGTGCCAAGTGCACATCTGCCGGCCAATCCCGGGGATTCATCTATGGCGGGATATTTATTTTCCTGACATCTTTTCACGTCTTGGTTTTTCTTTTTGTTTTTTGATCTGAAATAAAGAAACAAGCCGTCACCCGGAGCGCTGAAAGATACAGACGTGAGCCCCGGCCCCATCAGCTCCTTCACCCCGCACATCCCACTGTGCAGAGGATACAGAAGATCCATGAATTACATAACGTGAAGATTAGAGATGAGTGAACAGTTAAATGTTCGAAGTTCGATGTTCAATTCAAGTAGCCGCTCAATACTCAACTGTTCGATCGAACATCGAACCCCATTATAGTCTATGGGGAATAAATACTCGTTTAGGGGGAAACCACTATTCGATTCAGGAGGCCAAGACCACTATGACACCCCAGGAAATGATGCCAACACCCTGGAATGCAACTGGGACAGCAGGGGAAGCATGTCTGGGGGCATCTAACATGCCCAAGTCACTGTATTACGATGGGATCCCTGTCAGCTTGTGATATGCGGGAGCTGATTTTTTCCCATAGGAATGCATTGACCAGCATTGATTGGCCGAATGCCATACAGAGCACAGCATACGGCCAATCAATGCTGGTTCTGCCGGAGGCTCGTCTGTGAGGAGGCGGAGTCTAAGATCGGACCAGAATGGAGACTGCTGTGGCTCGATCTTAGACTCCGCCTCCTCCGGCAGAACTAGTGTTGATTGGCCAAATGCTGTACTCTGTATGGCATTCGGCCAATCAACGCTGGTCAATGCATTCCTATGCCGAGATGAAGCATTGCTGAGTGTGCGCTGAACCCTGCTGCACACTCAGCTCTGCTGAGACCCAGGGGAGGATACAAACATAAATAACACTGTTACTTACCTCTCCTGGGCTCCAGTGCACTCCCGGCGGATGTCGGCAATCTTCAATGATGGAAGAGACGCCAAAAGAGCCGGAGCTTGCGTCACAACGCATAAGGACACAAGCCCGATTCACGTAACTTCTGGGATGTCACCAAGTAGGCCCGAAGCCTTCCAGAGCTTAGGACAGGTATGTGTTTGTTATGTTCCCTCACCTCTCCTGGGCCTCCGATTATTATACTCGGGGTCTGGACTCAACCATTGCTCGATCCCCGCACACGCTTTGGATCTGTCCATTTATGGGGTAATATACAAGTTACCTAAAAAACACGAGACCTGTAATACAAACACAACGTATGTGACTATTCAGATGCTGCATCTCTTTCTCAGTATGTGCATATTGCCCCATGATAGAGGATATCCTACACGTGAGCACCTACAAATCCGAAAGACGCGCTCTTGTCTATCCAGTGGGACGCACAGTACCATTAGGGGTTAATTTCCGTGTAGCCTAATACAGAATACATCTTAGATATAGAGGCCAAGGACGACTCCAAGTCATGAAGAGGCTGCAAATAGATATATCCATTATCACTCCCGGACATGTGTCCCCGATTATCTGCCTGTACGTCCCATATGTAGCAGAGCCGGACTTGTCACATCTGTCTCTCCTCTCTCTAGTAATCACACAGATAATATAATATGTCAGCCTGCAGTCCTCTCTGTATTCTCGGCTGACATTGTGCTATCACCATGACACCATATGACACACTCAGCTCTGCATTAGCACGGATTGTGCACTTGTCATTGGAAGATTCCAACAATAGATGCACTAAAATTATTATAACACGCAGAGAAATAATCATTTGTGAATTCCAGGAGAATAAAGCGTTTGCAGTGGCCGTGGGCGTTGTACATAGTACGGAGGCAGATTGTGGTGGGCGGAAGCGAGAAAGATAGTAGAATAAACTCTGCGCAGATGGAGCAGATAATTATTGGAATGGACGCCATACCTGCGCTTCTGTTCACGTACAGGGGATCCCGCCGAGCCTGAAATAATTACTGGACACATAGAAGAGACGTTCATTCAGGAAAACCGCAGAGAACATAGAAAGCTTGGCACAGATGTAGCAGAGCCAAGTGTGTCATTAAGTAATATTATAATGTGTGACTGAGGGTTCGACATTACACTGCAGGGTAACATGTAGTATATAGGCACTGAATACAAGAAAATCATCTGGAGATGTGGTAGGTAGATAGATAGATAGATAGATAGATAGATAGATAGATAGATAGATGATAGATAGATAGATAGATAGATAGATAGATAGATAGATAGATAGGAGATAGATAGATAGATAGATAGATAGATAGATAGATAGGAGATAGATAGATAGATAGATAGATAGATAGATAGATAGATAGATAGGAGATAGATAGATAGATAGATAGATAGGAGATAGATAGATAGATAGATAGATAGATAGATAGATAGATATATAGATAGGAGATAGATAGATAGATAGATAGATAGATAGATAGATAGATAGATAGGAGATAGATAGATGATAGATAGATAGATAGATAGATAGGAGATAGATAGATAGATAGATAGATAGATAGGAGAAAGATAGATAGATAGATAGATAGATAGATAGATAGATAGGAGATAGATAGATAGATAGATAGATAGATAGATAGATAGGAGATAGATAGATAGATAGATAGATAGATAGATAGATAGGAGATAGATAGATAGATAGATAGATGATAGATAGATAGATAGATAGATAGATAGATAGATAGATAGGAGATAGATAGATAGATGATAGATAGATAGATAGATAGATAGATAGATAGGAGATAGATAGATAGATAGATAGATAGATAGATAGATAGATAGATAGGAGATAGATAGATAGATAGATAGGAGATAGATAGATAGATAGATAGATAGATAGATAGATAGGAGATAGATAGATAGATAGATAGATAGATAGATAGATAGGAGATAGATAGATAAATAGATAGATAGATAGGAGATAGATAGATAGATAGATAGATAGATAGATAGGAGATAGATAGATAGATAGATAGATAGATAGATAGATAGATAGATAGATAGGAGATAGATAGATAGATAGATAGGAGATAGATAGATAGATAGATAGATAGATAGATAGATAGATAGATAGGAGATAGATAGATGATAGATAGATAGATAGATAGATAGATAGATAGATAGATAGATAGGAGATAGATAGATAGATAGATAGATAGATAGATAGGAGATAGATAGATAGATAGATAGATAGATAGATAGATAGGAGATAGATAGATAGATAGATAGATAGGAGATAGATAGATAGATAGATAGATAGATAGGAGATAGATAGATAGATAGATAGATAGATAGATAGATAGATAGATAGATAGGAGATAGGTTCATCATACTCAGTATTTTACAATATATCAGCATGTATTTGCTCCCTCAGACAGGAATGTATGAGAATAAAGCAAATAAATATTTATTCCTAGAAGATGTTTTACAAGGAATTTTTCATGCGTTGTAGATACTTCTGTACATATGTCGGCTTCTATTTTATGTGCAATATAAATTCATTTGCTAAAAATTTTTTTTCCTAGAATAATTCCCCGGTGAATCCTATACAGTAATTCACTCTGACTGGTTGCTGGACCCATAGAGCCCCCCAGTGGGAATACAGCGGGGCTGGTAATGGGGTAATCCCTAATATAGCCGTCATATCACTGGGAGGGGTCTGCATTGCAGTGTCCTGTGGGAAAGTCGTGAGGATGACTTTTAGCTTTCCGCAGTAATGGTTAAATCCTCAATGTAACCGTCTGGGAGAAAAGGGATGCAAGTTACATGGTTACGTTTTACACTACAGTGCTGTGCAAAAGTTTCAGGCAGGTGTGGAAAGATGATGCAAACTAAGAATGCTTTCAGAAACAGAAGGGTTAATAGTTTATTTTTGTCACGGAACAAAATGTAGCGAATGAATAAAAGAGAAATGTAAATCCCATCAATATTTGTTGTGACCTTTGTCTTCCATCAGTTCCTTTCAGTTATGCAGTTCTCGCATTGGAGGTTATTATCGCCATCTTGGAGAACTAAGAACAGATCTTCTCATACATGTAGTGTCCTCTCCTGATAACCAGCCATGATGTCCTTATTGTGGTCGGGATATCTTCTCATACATGTAGTGTCCTCCTGATAACCAGCCATGATGTCCTCCTTGTTGTGTCCGGATTATCTTCTCATACATGTAGTGTCCACCTGATAACCAGCCATGATGTCCTTATTGTGGTCGGGTTATCTTCTCATACATGTAGTGTCCTCCTGATAACCAGCCATGATGTCCTTACTGTGGTCAGGTTATCTTCTCATACATGTAGTGTCCTCCTGATAACCAGCCATGATGTCCTTATTGTGGTCAGGTTATCTTCTCATACATGTAGTGTCCTCCTGATAACCAGCCATGATGTCCTTATTGTGGTCAGGTTTTCTTCTCATACATGTAGTGTCCTATCCTGATAACCAGCCATGATGTCCTTATTGTGGTCGGGCTATCTTCTCATACATGTAGTGTCCTCCTGATAACCAGCCATGATGTCCTTATTGTGGTCAGGTTTTCTTCTCATACATGTAGTGTCCTTCTGATAACCAGCCATGATGTCCTTATTGTGGTCAGGTTTTCTTCTCATACATGTAGTGTCCTCCTGATAACCAGCCATGATGTCCTTATTGTGGTCAGGTTATCTTCTCATACATGTAGTGTCCTCCTGATAACCAGCCATGATGTCCTTATTGTGGTCGGGATATCTTCTCATACATGTAGTGTCCTCCTGATAACCAGTCATGATGTCCTTATTGTGGTCAGGTTATCTTCTCATACATGTAGTGTCCTCCTGATAACCAGCCATGATGTCCTTATTGTGGTCAGGTTATCTTCTCATACATGTAGTGTCCTCCTGATAACCAGCCATGATGTCCTTATTGTGGTCGGGTTATCTTCTCATGTAGTGTCCTCCTGATAACCAGCCATGATGTCCTTATTGTGGACAGGTTATCTTCTCATACATGTTGTGTCCTCCTGATAACCAGCCATGATGTCCTTATTGTGGTCAGGTTATCTTCTCATACATGTAGTGTCCTCCTGATAACCAGCCATGATGTCCTTATTGTGTCCGAGTTATCTTCTCATACATGTTGTGTCCTCCTAATAACCAGACATGATGTCCTTATTGTGGTCGGGATATCTTCTCATACATGTAGTGTCCTCCTAATAACCAGCCATGATGTCCTTATTGTGTCCGGATTATCTTCTCATACATGTAGTGTCCTCCTGATAACCAGCCATGATGTCCTTATTGTGGTCGGGTTATCTTCTCATACATGTAGTGTCCTTCTGATAACCAGCCAGGATGTCCTTATTGTGGTCAGGTTATCTTCTCATACATGTAGTGTCCTCCTGATAACCAGCCAGGATGTCCTTATTGTGGTCGGGTTATCTTCTCATACATGTAGTGTCCTCCTAATAACCAGCCACGATGTCCTCCTTATTGTGTCCGGATTATCTTCTCATACATGTAGTGTCCTCCTGATAACCAGCCATGATGTCCTTATTGTGGTCGGGATATCTTTTCATACATGTAGTGTCCTCCTAATAACCAGCCATGATGTCCTTATTGTGGTCGGGTTATCTTCTCATACATGTAGTGTCTTCCTGATAACCAGCCATGATGTCCTTATTGTGTCCGGATTATCTTCTCATACATGTAGTGTCCTCCTGATAACCAGCCATGATGTCCTTATTGTGGTCCGGTTATCTTCTCATACATGTAGTGTCCTTCTGATAACCAGCCAGGATGTCCTTATTGTGGTCAGGTTATCTTCTCATACATGAAGTGTCCTCCTAATAACCAGCCATGATGTCCTTATTGTGTCCAGATTATCTTCTCATACATGTAGTGTCCACCTGATAACCAGCCATGATGTCCTTATTGTGGTCGGGTTATCTTCTCATACATGTAGTGTCCTATCCTGATAACCAGCCATGATGTCCTTATTGTGGTCAGGTTATCTTCTCATACATGTAGTGTCCTCCTGATAACCAGCCATGATGTCCTTATTGTGGTCAGGTTTTCTTCTCATACATGTAGTGTCCTTCTGATAACCAGCCATGATGTCCTTATTGTGGTCAGGTTTTCTTCTCATACATGTAGTGTCCTCCTGATAACCAGCCATGATGTCCTTATTGTGGTCAGGTTATCTTCTCATACATGTAGTGTCCTCCTGATAACCAGCCATGATGTCCTTATTGTGGTCGGGATATCTTCTCATACATGTAGTGTCCTCCTGATAACCAGTCATGATGTCCTTATTGTGGTCAGGTTATCTTCTCATACATGAAGTGTCCTCCTGATAACCAGCCATGATGTCCTTATTGTGGTCAGGTTATCTTCTCATACATGTAGTGTCCTCCTGATAACCAGCCATGATGTCCTTATTGTGGTCGGGTTATCTTCTCATACATGTAGTGTCCTCCTGATAACCAGCCATGATGTCCTTATTGTGTCCGAGTTATCTTCTCATACATGTTGTGTCCTCCTAATAACCAGACATGATGTCCTTATTGTGGTCGGGATATCTTCTCATACATGTAGTGTCCTCCTAATAACCAGCCATGATGTCCTTATTGTGGACAGGTTATCTTCTCATACATGTAGTGTCCTCCTGATAACCAGCCATGATGTCCTTATTGTGGTCAGGTTATCTTTTCATACATGTAGTGTCCCTCCTGATAACCAGCCATGATGTCCTTATTGTGGTCAGGTTATCTTCTCATACATGTAGTGTCCTCCTGATAACCAGCCATGATGTCCTTATTGTGGTCAGGTTATCTTCTCATACATGTAGTGTCCCTCCTGATAACCAGCCATGATGTCCTTATTGTGGTCGGGTTATCTTCTCATACATGTAGTGTCCTCCTGATAACCAGCCATGATGTCCTTATTGTGGTCGGGTTATCCTCTCATACATGTAGCGTCCTCCTGATAATCAGCCATGAAGTTCTTACTTACTTACTTTGTACTTGAACGAGTTAAATAGGACTTAAAGAAAATGATTCATCGAGCAAATCTTCAGTTCCTACTTTCACTAGCACCCCCTGCCCTGCGACTGTGAGTAAGTGGACAGTATATACATTGTGGTGTAGAATTATGTAATGTAACCATTCCCTGGTATCTGGCCAAGAAAAAAATCAGGATTGTTTGAAGAACAGCTGGGAACAAAATCTAGTGCAAAATGTATCCATTAAGGCCAACGAGATGCCATCGGAGCGTCTTTGATGCATCCCCACACCCCATTTATATCACACCAACCACTTTCACGCAGATGGTTTCACTGATGATCATGATGGAAAATCTTCTCACAAAAACCAATGCAGGAAATGTACAGAAGGGCAATAGGAAATTAGCTGTGCGCTATAAGAGGTGATAGGTAGTGGAACATATGTGATAGATAGATAGATAGATAGATAGATAGATAGATAGATAGGAGGTAGATAGATAGGAGATAGATAGATAGATAGATAGATAGATGATAGATAGATAGATAGATAGATAGATAGATAGATAGGAGATAGATAGACAGATAGATAGATAGATAGATAGATAGATATATAGGAGATAGATAGATAGATGATAGATAGATAGATAGATAGATAGATAGATAGATAGGAGATAGATAGATAGATAGGAGATAGATGATAGATAGATAGATAGATAGATAGGAGATAGATAGATAGATAGATAGATAGATAGATAGATAGAATGCAGCGGCCAGGCTCATCTATCAGGCTAGGCGCTACAGCGATGCCTCGGGTCTGGCTGCCTATTCATTATAGAATAAAATATAAAGTTATCCCCCTCCTCCACAAGGCTCTCCATAATGCCGCACCTCCCTACATTTCCTCCCTCATCTCTGTCTACCGCCCAACCCGTGCTCTCCGCTCACTCAATGACCTAACACTTACATCCTCTATTATCAGAACCTCCCACGCTCGTATACAAGACTTCTCCCGAGCTGCACCACTTCTCTGGAATGCTCTACCCCGGACAATCAGATGAACTCCCAATTTCTACAGCTTCAAACGCAAACTAAAGACACATCTTATCAGACAGGCCGATCACAATTTCTAACGTAAACCCTTCCGTACTATAATTAGAATCCCCAAAATTTAACCCTCCTCTGTCCCCACTCCCACATTACCCACATTCCATGTTACAGGACACCACTAGTGACGGCTCATAAAGTTTTATGTTTGTGTAATGACAGCCACCTCTATTACAAAAGTGTCTGACCTCTGTATAAGCAATGCCGCCCCTGCTACCTCTTGTGTCACCCCCTCTACCCCATAGATTGTAAGCTCTTGTGAGCAGGGCCCTCAGTCCCATTGTGTGAAATGACTTTCTTTGTAATGCAGCTTTCTGTCTGGATTTGAACCCTACAAATTGTACAGCGCTGCGGAATATGTTGGCGCTATATAAATATAATATATTATTATTATTATATTAGATAGATAGATAGATAGATAGATAGATAGATAGATAGGAGATAGATAGATAGATAGATAGATAGATATTAGATAGATATATTACATAGATAGATAGATAACTTCACTGTATTGGTTTCTCATGGATAAATAACAAATCTCTTTATCCACAGTCACATATCTTTGGACACATCGATGGCGTGTGAATCGTCACATTTCACTTTACATTGATTTTTTTTTTTCCGATTATTTTTCCTTTGAAACCACAAGTCCTCCAAACACTCGGCACGTTGTGTAAGTTCCGACAATAATTATGTTCTTGCTTATAACAAATGGTGTTGAAGATATTTGTACAGTGATTAACATTACACGAGGCAAAAAATGTATCTCCATGCAGATCAGAAACCTCCCATCTAGGACTTGAGACGGATATAATAGATGTGTTCTATGATGTTCCGTGACTTTCCATCATATACTTTACATTTCCAGATGTTTATTAAAGGCTACATATGCAGAAATTATATAAGAATTTTCATAAGTGTAAAGAAAATGAACATGTTTGCTTTAGCTGAAATATTCTCTCCTTGCTCACTGACAGAAAGGGAAAAAGGTTCAAAGCTTCTAGATAAACAACATTTTCAGAAAATTATTGTACTGACACATCAGTGGTTCTGTGAAATGGAATGTTCCAATTTTTCCTTAACTTCGCTGTAGGGATGAACCAGGCCGCTACCTCGAGGAATTGTCTCAGAACTGTGGTAGATGATCCAGCCGGGCCATGAGATGTCAGTGTGTTACATCAAAGGGACAGGTAAAAATGTGGTCAGTGGCTAAGCCAAGGTCAGGGTAGACAGATTCTCTTCAATCCAAAATACAGTCAAATAGGTTAGGGCAGGCAGAGTCTGTTCAATTCAAAATACATGTAAATGGGTTAGGGCAGGCAGAGTTTGTTCAATGCAAAATACGGTCAAATAGGTTAGGGCAGGCAGAGTCTGTTCAATCCAAAATATAGTCAAGTAGGTTAGGGCTGGCAGAGTCTGTTCAATCCAAAATACAGGTAAATGGGTTAGGGCAGGTAGAACATGGTCACAGTCTGGTAAACAAGCTGATCATCAGGAAATACCCAGGCAGGCCATGAGATATCAGTGTGTGACATCAAAGGGACAGGTAAATATGTGGTCAGTGGCTAAGCCAAGGTCAGGGCAGACAGAATGTCTTCAATCCAAAATACAGTCAAATAGATTAGGGCAGGCAGAGTCTGTTCAATCCAAAATACAGTCAAATAGGTTAGGGCAGGCAGAGTCTGTTCAATCCAAAATACAGTCAAATAGGTTAGGGCAGGCAGAGTCTGTTCAATCCAAAATACAGTCAAATAGGTTAGGGCAGGCAGAGTCTGTTCAATCCAAAATACAGTCAAATAGGTTAGGGCAGGCAGAGTCTGTTCAATCCAAAATACAGTCAAATAGGTTAGGGTAGGCAGAGTCTGTTCAATTCAAAATACAGGTAAATGGGTTAGGGCAGGTAGAGCATGGTCAGAGTCTGGTAAACAAGCTGATCATCAGGAAATACCGCAGCAGAGAAACCAGCAGCAGAGGAAATTTTTGCTCAGGTACCTTCCAATGGGGGAAGCTGCTTTAGACATCCAGGAGGTGCAGAAGATTGACTGGGAATACATTATAGGGAAATCACTGCATGTACTCCACTGGTAGAGATGGGCAAACATTCCAAAATGTATTTAATTTTGGGTGCAGGTGGCTTGGGTCCTCGATTCTTTTAGGGTTGAACAAATTGAAATAGAACCAGAAGTGAAATTATTCTAGTGTGTGGTCTCTTCAGACCCCATAATATAATTAGTGGAGTCCCAGGGAAGGTGTAAAAAATAAAAAAAAAACAGTCATGTGTGCCAAAAAACTGTCTAACATGCCTTGTGCCGCGGCTATCGAGTGTGTTAGACACGTCTTGGACAGTTTTAAGACTTGTACAAAAAAAAGAGTTGTGGCCTATGTCGCAACCCTGAGCGTCAAGAAACTAAACTAAATCCACTACTAGGAGGTGTAAAAGTAAACTAGACAGTCTAATAATGTGACCGATTTATCAAACATCGGCAGACACTGTGATAAATCTGGCAGAGTCTAAGACTGTCTAGTCTATATTAAGACAGTATATATATATATATATATATATATATATATATATATATATATAGTTGGCACTTCCTGTTCTGTAGAGATCACTTCCCAGTACTTATCTCTATATTTTCAGGCTTAGATGAAAAATTTGACACTTATATAGATAACACAGGATTGACCATTCACAATAGGTAACGGTGGCAGCTCCTCCCCTCACCTTCACAATAGATCACAAAGCATACCCACAACTCTCTCCATAGAAATCAGTGAGTCCTCTCCAGTTTACAGACCCCAATGGTTCATATGGTTGTTTAAGCAATATGGATGACTCAATGATCATATACTAAAAATAAATAAACAGATAAAGGCGATTATAGTTATAACATCAAAATTGGTTTGGTCATTACAGGGTTAGTTTGTCCAATTCCATCTTCATCTCCTTTGTCAAATTCCATCAGCTTTATGAGAAGCGATTTGTGAGTGCTCACGAGTCCGCAGAGAGCGATGTTTGTGGGAATATTACATGGCGGTCACATACTTCCATACACTGTATCAGGGATGGTTTTACAAGGGTCTGTCATCTCTCCGCTCCATAATAGGGCCAGTATGTGAGGCCACAGCTTGTTCTTATAGGGGTACCAGGGCTCCCAAAGAAACTAAAAACATCACAACCCTGTATGGATGGGGAGAGGGTCTAAAATGTTGTCATGTATACCATGCAAGGTGCTATGGATAGGGGTGGTCGCATGGACATTAGGTGGTCACTTTACTAGTTACTTTACTAATAGAACAGGTCACGCTCTCTTTCTATTCTCTACTACAATGAGGTTTCAGCTTGCAAAGAGTTACATTCATTAATATGAACTTACAGGCAGGCTCTGGCTGCAGGTACCTGGCTGTATAGTGTAGCCTGAGCTCCTCACAACTTCTGCCCTTGAACTTGTTTGTGGCACTAGACTGAATTAGGAACTGGTTTCTTACCGCAAAACCAATGGCATAACTGAAGTCTTGTAGGCCCCAATGCAATCTTTTGCCCGGGCCCCCTACCTCATCCCAACATTGAATTCTTGATAGTGATGGTTACGGGTGCTAAGGAGTTTAATCTTCCTTAGTGTGGTTCCGGTAATCTGTGGGTCTCCTTGGTTTATAGACAAGATGGAAGCTGCAATCTCAGTACAGATGCCAGTGCTTATGGGCCCCCTAAGGCTCCTGCACCCCCTCAAGTTACGCCCCTTCTTATTCCTACTATATCTGACTTGTAGCTCCAGTACTGTACTGACACCTCCAATGTCCTGAAATTCTCTCCTAAAGTCAGTCCTCTACTATCACCTCCCACCTGCTACACTCTTGTGGTTCTGAGTTGAGTGTAGGAAGTCCTCATGAGGGGTCTATTGGACCTGACATTGGCCACAAGCCTATACAAGTGTCGGTGAACTGGAGACCAGAGTTGGCTTCTTTGCTGGTAAAGGTCGTGGACTGAGAAGCCAAAGTGACTTGTTTACCGCAGTGATGGTGGTGGCTGGAAGGTGGTTGAGTGTGTGATATGACACCTATCAAAGGCTGTTCAGTGGGTCACCTGGTATATCTTTTGGGAGAACCATGAATGAGAACCGTTACTTTGACATTGCCAAGCAAGACCTGGAGAGTCACGATCAGATGGTGGGGAAATCAATGGCACTTCAGAAAAGTGGGTTGACATATTTTTGACCACAGAGGTTTATGGCTTGGAGAACTTCTGGTGCTGTGAGTGATATCAGCTTGGAAAGGAGTGGAGATGGACCACAGAACCAAGGAAGGAAAGCTGAATTTGAGCAAAGACAACAGCCCAGGGTGACCAGTGGTGGCATGTAGCAAGAAGTTGGCTATCCTGGATGTTGTGACCTTACCTAGCCCGTTCTTCTTTGCAAGTAATTGGACTTTGCATGGACAAACATCTAACCATCCTGGCACCAGGCTTTGCCATCAGACACTATGAACGACCCACTAGCAGTCAATTGGTGGATTGTCCTCTCTACTATTGTAGCCTTTGGGTGGTATCTGGAGCTGGTGGTGGGACAGGTCGAGTGATCTCTGTAGGTCCTTCTTCCCTTTCATACTAGTCATCACATACAGTAAAACCCAGGAACCGGACTCACAGTTTGAAGCAATAAAAAGTGAGAAATGTAAGCACGAGAGCAAATTTTCTTCTATTTATTTCCACTTTCATCACCAAGTCGAGCAGAGAACTTTATCATCCGGGGACGTTTTACGAGAATTTGTTGCATTTTTTGATCTCTCGTTTTACTATGTGTTTAAAGTTATTACAGCTGGTGAAATGTGATTCTCGAGTCAATGTAATGGACTTTGTCTAATGGTGGTGGGTACACAAGTCAGCCATAGATAGCGCGAGGGGCTTGTCTATCCCCTTTGTTATCCTTAGTCTTCTATTCCTTTAGAGGCGATTCAGCTGGAGACCCTTGAAGTGTGTTTATTAAATACAATATTCTTCAAAGCTGGCGCTGACCCCTATCTATGATATAGAGCTCATAAATCAGAGGAGCCGCTCGTGTATTTGTTTAGTGCTGTACCAATAACAGTTTATTCAATGATCTACGTAACATAGAGCAGTCAACACAAACAGTATTGGGGGGGGGGGAGGCGGGGGGCAACACACGATGACTACAACCACATGAGGGACAATGGTGCCATCATATAGAAGATAAGAACATGAGGATACAATACGTATGTGTACAGTGCTCCAGATAGCATGCTACCAGCGACACCATAATAGTATATAGACCCCCACCCATTATTGATCTCAGGTGTTACACACGCATCCAGTTTCATACAAACCGATTGGACAAATCAACAAGAGACCAGGAGAGTAAGCCAAATCTGTAAAACAAGAGATCCTCAGAAAACGGAGAGCTACTGCGAATAAGCTCAGAGAACATAGAGCCTAGAAAACTACTGCAATCACAGGCACCGAGTACAGAAAGGATCAGGTTAAAATTCCCCACCCCAGGCTTTGATTGGACGCTCATCTAGAGCCCTGATTGGCTCTGCATCTCAAACCGAACAGACCCAGCCAAAGTTTGACTGATTGGCATAGCAACCTTAAAGAAACAGCCACGTGATGAGAACAAATATCGTACAGAATCTTTCCCAGCAGTGCTGAACAAAAGAGAATGGTAGGAGTGTAAGAGTCTTTTCAAACCCCCAAGTAGGAGAGGTGAGGGAGCATAATAAACACTGTTACTTACCTCTCCTGTGATCCGGAAGGCTTCAGGGCCTATTTAGTGACATCCCTGATGTTACATGGGATGTATCTACATCATTATGAGCCGCAACGCAAGCCCAGCTTACATGACGTCTGGTTCATCATCAAAGATGGCAGACATCAGCGGGGAGCCCAGGAGAGGTGAGTAACAGTGTTTTTTATGTTTGTTTGTTTCCCCACTATTGTTTCCCCACTATTGGGGATAATACTGTGTGCAGGGGCCACTATGGGGCATAATACTGTGTGCAGGGGCCACTATTGGGGATAATACTGTGTGCAGGGGCCACTATGGGGCATAATACTGTGTGCAGGGGCCACTATTGGGGATAATACTGTGTGCAGGGGCCACTATGGGGCATAATACTGTGTGCAGGGGCCACTATGGGAAATAATACTGTGTGCAGGGGCCACTATGAGGCATAATACTGTGTGCAGGGGCCACTATTGGGGATAATACTGTGTGCAGGGGCCACTATGGGGCATAATACTGTGTGCAGGGGACACTATGGGGGATAATACTGTGTGTGCAGGGGCCACTATGGGGCATAATACTGAGTGCAGGGGCCACTATGGGGGATAATACTGTGTGCAGGGGCCACTATGGGGCATAATACTGTGTGCAGGGGCCACTATGGGGCATAATACTGTGTGCAGGGGCCACTATGGGAGATAATACTGTGTGCAGGGGCCACTATGGGGCATAATACTGTGTGCAGGGGCCACTATTGGGGATAATACTGTGTGCAGGGGCCACTATGGGGCATAATACTGTGTGCAGGGGCCACTATTGGGGATAATACTGTGTGCAGGGGCCACTATGGGGCATAATACTGTGTGTAGGGGCCACAACGGGACATAATACTGTGTGCAGGGGCCACTATGGGGCATAATACTGTGTGCAGGGGCCACTATGGGGGATAATACTGTGTGCAGGGGCCACTATGGGGGATAATACTGTGTGCAGGGGCCACTATGGGGCATAATACTGTGTGCAGGGGCCACTATGGGGGATAATACTGTGTGCAGGGGCCACTATGGGGGATAATACTGTGTGCAGGGGCCACTATGGGGGATAATACTGTGTGCAGGGGCCACTATGGGGCATAATAGAGTGCGCAGGGGCCACTATGGGGGATAATACTGTGTGCAGGGGCCACTATGGGGCATAATACTGTGTGCAGGGGCCACTATGGGGGATAATACTGTGTGCAGGGGCCACTATGGGGCATAATAGAGTGCGCAGGAGCCACTATGGCGGATAATACTGTGTGCAGGGGCCACTATTGGGGATAATACTGTGTGCAGGGGCCACTATGGGGCATAATACTGTGTGCAGGGGCCACTATTGGGGATAATACTGTGTGCAGGGGCCACTATGGGGCATAATACTGTGTGCAGGGGCCACTATGGGAAATAATACTGTGTGCAGGGGCCACTATGAGGCATAATACTGTGTGCAGGGGCCACTATTGGGGATAATACTGTGTGCAGGGGCCACTATGGGGCATAATACTGTGTGCAGGGGACACTATGGGGGATAATACTGTGTGTGCAGGGGCCACTATGGGGCATAATACTGAGTGCAGGGGCCACTATGGGGGATAATACTGTGTGCAGGGGCCACTATGGGGCATAATACTGTGTGCAGGGGCCACTATGGGGCATAATACTGTGTGCAGGGGCCACTATGGGAGATAATACTGTGTGCAGGGGCCACTATGGGGCATAATACTGTGTGCAGGGGCCACTATGGGGGATAATACTGTGTGCAGGGGCCACTATGGGGGATAATACTGTGTGCAGGGGCCACTATGGGGCATAATACTGTGTGCAGGGGCCACTATGGGGGATAATACTGTGTGCAGGGGCCACTATGGGGGATAATACTGTGTGCAGGGGCCACTATGGGGGATAATACTGTGTGCAGGGGCCACTATGGGGCATAATAGAGTGCGCAGGGGCCACTATGGGGGATAATACTGTGTGCAGGGGCCACTATGGGGCATAATACTGTGTGCAGGGGCCACTATGGGGGATAATACTGTGTGCAGGGGCCACTATGGGGCATAATAGAGTGCGCAGGAGCCACTATGGCGGATAATACTGTGTGCAGGGGCCACTATGGGGGATAATACTGTGTGCAGGGGCCACTATTGGGGATAATACTGTGTGCAGGGGCCACTATTGGGGATAATACTGTGTGCAGGGGCCACTATGGGACATAATACTGTGTGCAGGGGTCACTAGGTCCAGAAAGGGGTAGCAGAGCCCATGAGAAGTGAGTATGACTATTTTATTATATTACACACCACTTCTTGGCATTTGCTTATATATATTGAGATCTGGAGAGACTTCACAAGTCGAATCTTGCAAGATTTGCTGAACACTAACCATAGGATATTCTACAATCATCTGTAGTCTACAAGCCAACCTAGTCACATGTGTCCAACTCTCCTCTAGCGCCACCACAGGCGAAACAAAGCACTACCCAGTGCCTAATGAACTGTCCCAGAAATGGATGAAGATGGCGGTTCCTCCAGAGTGATAGATATACTGTGTGGTAGGCTTTAGCTCCAGCTTTGTGATGTGGACCCCTCTATAGTAGGGACCCCTCTATTTACTTATAATGCTCTATGTGAAGGTAGGGCTGAATAGTAAGAGAATATTTGAGGGCACCGTCAGGTCCGATACGTATTGAGCTTGGTGCATTTATCAGATTTGGAGGAGTCATGGCGCTGAATGGTCCCCTTGACAGCCCCATTAATACTCAGGTTTTAATAAGCCATAAATCCCCGTATAAAACCTCACTTGTAGGATTTCTTACCGCACGTCTTGCTCTCTATGGAAACCCACATTGTCCGCTCCACTTGGCCTTCCATATAGCTATCGTCCCGCGCTTCATAACCATGAATCACCGGCTGTGCTGTATATACAGTATATACTGTACTCCTCTAGATGTTCATTCTTCACCTTCTGCGCCTTCCCGTTACTTTGTCGTCTTTTCCCATCACGCTTGGATTTTCCCACATTCTCCTTATCTTGTGAATCGTATTGAGTCTATATTCTGCCCATATATTCTTATTCTGGGATGGGTCTCATTTTATAAGCCCGTTGACCCTCTGTCGCCCGTACTATGGCCGGATTCGCCAGATGTTTCATTACATCTCCTGGCAATGTCATAGAATTGTACCTTGTTTTATTTCTGCCATCACAGGATGGGAATCTCATGTCGCCATGCTTCCAGTTTATATCTCATTTCTATAGCGCCCCCTATCGACTCTCCCTTTTTTCCATTAAGGTTGCTGCAATTTGCCACATGCCCCTGTCACTAGCCATGTTATAGAGCAGGGGGCACTGAGCGGATTGATATATTACATGTGATAAAAGCTTTGTCATTTATCACAAGCTTATTTGGGGCTTAGGAGTCCAGTGGGCGGTCCATTTCAGTGACTAACACTAATATGCACAAGGCTGTGAATAAGACCCGCCCACTGGACTCCTAAGCCCATAATGAGCAGATATTATTGCAGGTTATACTGAATATTTTCCCACCAGACTATATTTATCTCTGTATACATAAATAATATTACTTAAAGGGAGTCCAGAATTCCTCCCAAACTAGTAAGTGCAGCATAGGGGCCTTTAATAGGAACAGAAAAATATCTTAGTGGCTACAAACAGATCATCCAATGCAGAAATAATCATCTTTTTTAAACAAGTGCACTGTGGGCAGGGCCTGATTTGCCTATAGATAGTTGCATGTGCTCCAGTTCTCCTCCGAAACTTTTCCCGTTTGGCCATGATTGACATTTTCAGCCTCTGCCTGTGTCACGGCTGCCTGACAGCAACGCTGATAAATTAGGCTCCACCCTACCAATGCATAAGTGCACTGTGGGTGGGGCCTGATTTGCCTATAGACAGTTACATGAGCTCCAGTTATCCTCTGAAATGTCTCCCCTTTGGCCATAATTGACATTTTCAGTCTCTGCCTGTGTCATACTTCCTTACAGCAATTCTAATAAATTAGGCTCCGCCCTACCAATGCACAAGTGCACTGTGGGTGGGGCCTGATTTGCCTATAGACAGTTACATGTGCTCCAGTTATCCTCTGAAATGTCTCCCCTTTGGCCATAATTGACATTTTAAGTCTCTGCCTGTGTCATACTTCCTTACAGCAATTCTAATAAATTAGGCTCCGCCCTACCAATGCACAAGTGCATTGTGGGTGGGGCCTGAATTTCCAGATATACCTGTAGACAGTTGCATGCTCTGAAACTTCTCCCTTTTAGCCATGATTGACATTTTCAGCCTCTGCCTATTTCACAGCTGCCTGACAGCAATTCTGATAAACTGGGCTCCGCCCTACCAATGCACAAGTGCATTGTGGGCGGGGTCTAATTTACCAGATATGCCTATAGACAGTTACTTGTGGTCCAGCTCTTCTCTGACACTTCTCTTCTTTAACCATGATTGACATTTTCATCTTCTGCCTGTGTCATGGCTGCCTAACAGCAATTCTGATAAATTAGGCTCCGCCCCCATTGCACTTGCAGGCAGATTGGTATATCCATAGAAAGATGGCTATCTTTGTGTTGCTTTATCGGTTTGTGGCCACACGGGTATGTTTCTACTCTTAGTATATCATTATTATTGATTTGGGAGACATAACGGACCCGACGGGCGCAAATAATACGCCATTTTCCGATGATACATGACCTTTAGATGACAGACAATCGGTGAACAATCTACTTGTGAGAGCACGGCTAGCTCGGATATGTCAAGCGGTGATGTGTTACAAGTTTGCAGCCCCCCTTCCCACTTTTATCTGGCAATGTACAGTAGTGCATTCTAAGCCGCGGAGTGACGTGCACCAGGACGCCGCTGGTGAATGGAGCCCTTTGTGCGTTCCGCTCACTCCATGTGGGTGTCAATTAAAAAAGAAAAATGGAAGAAAAAAAAGTGCAGATAAGGAGCAAAGATCTTACAGCAGGGTTTGATAAATGTTCCACTTAATAAAATAACCTTTATACAATGTAACAAGACTGCGGCTGTAAGTGCCGGGGGCCGAGACCCCCGCAGATCTGAGCCCACCGAACACTGCGACATTCATGGCATGCTGGAAATGAGCTCAGCCCGACCCCTATCTATATAATGTGCATGGGGAATAGTGAGCACGTGGGAAAGTCAAACAGCCGGAGCAAAACGTTCTCGGAAAACTGAAACAACTCCCGAGAAACAACACTAAAAACAATAAAAAGTATGAAGATAATAATCCGCTGAAATACATCCTGATGGCTTTATGGGCGCGATAGGCCGGGGCAGTGGGCAAAGCTGGAAAAAAGATCCCCGGCCGCGGAAATATTTGGGATTTGGGAAAAGAGAAACTTATAAAAGAGGAAAAAGTATTTCGGATATTTTATGGGTTCTGTGTAAAAACTAAGCGTAGAGTTCTAAGTAAGAGGTTGGATAGGAAGTTTCCCAAAACTTTTTGGGGTCTTAGGATTGTGCTCTGGGGTCTCTTCTGTCTCTAGGGTATAGTCATGGGGGTCAGGGAGGCAGTTTTGGGACATTTTTTTGTTTTAGGAAAGAGAACCCTGTGTGCTAGACAAAAAAGCTTAAAGGGATTCTACCATTAAAAAACTATTTTTTCTAGGTAACACGTTGGAATAGCCTTTAGAAAGGCTATTCGTCTCCTACCTTTGGAAGTGATCTCCGCCGCACCGTTCGTTCGAAATACCGGTTTGTACCGGTATGCTAATTAGTTCTCGTTGCTGCTCGAAAACCGACTGCAGCGCCGCCTCTATGTTCTTCTGTATCCTCCCCTTCCTTCTTCAGCTTGATGTCGGACGCCTGCGCAGTATGCTCTGTTCGGCGAAGACTTCGAGGAACGTACTGCGCATGCGCGAAATTGCGGTGTCGGCACTATGGCCGCAGGCATGCGCAGTACGTTCAGCAAAGTTTGCCAAACAGAGTGTACTGCGCAGGCGTCCGACATCAAGCTGAAGAAGGAAGGGGAGGATACAGAAGAATATAGAGGCGGCGCTGCAGTCGGTTTTCAAGCAGCAATGGGGACGCCCCCATCGCTGCGAGAGAACTAATTAGCATACCAGTACAAACCGGTATTTCGAACGAACAGCGTGGCGGAGAGCACTTCCAAGGGTAGGAGACGAATAGCCTTTCTAAAGGCTATTCCGACGTGTTACCTAGGAAAAATAGTTTTTTAATTGGAGAATCCCTTTAAAAAAAAAACAGCTCCAAAAAAAAAAGGCTACAAAAAAACTGCTTGAGACCAGGGGGCCACGTTGCGGAAATGCCAAAGGAAAAATTGTGGTGTTTTACAGTCAGGGCAAAGTGGATGGGATTCTAGTGAATCCCATACCCATTTTGCAGTAAAAACTGCGGTGCTGACATGCCGTGATTTCCAAAACTGACGCAATTTTGGAAATCGCAGCATGTCAATTATACTTACGGAAACACCGTCAGTTTCCCCATAGGTATAATTGTAACAGAAAGCCCGCAGAGGATATGTTGCCGCAACGGTTTTTCCTGCAGTACCTTTTTGCTGTGGGGCGTCCCGTGGGGCCTTCTCCTCAGGCTATGGTCCCACGTTGGGTGCCGTAGCGAACAAGTGCTGTGGGAAAAAACACAGCGACAACGCATCGTGATTTTTTCTGCAACAATTTGCACAGAAAGGCTGCATTCTGCATCAATTATACCTATAGGGAAACCGTCAGCATTTCCGTGAGTATAATTGACATTCTGCGAATTACAAAACCGACGCGGTTTTGGAAATCACAGTTTTCTGCTGTGCGTATTTTTCTGCAATGTGTGATTCGTTGAATCTCATCCACTTTGAAGTGACTGTAAATTGCCGCAGTTTTTGCACCACGTGGGGCCTCGGCCTTAAGAAACCTGCTTCAAAGTCTCAGGCTAAGTTCACACGGGGGGCAGTATGGCGGATTTTGGTACTGAGAGTAACGCAGAGAGCCGCGTCACTCTCGGATCAAAACCCGCCTGCCATGACAGTCGCGGCTTCCCCCTCCGGAGCAGGCTCAAATGAATGGGCCGACCCCGGAAGCCGCTTGAACAAAAGGCAGCCCGCTTCTTTTTTCCGTGAGCGGCAAAGTCGCCAGGCGGTCTCCATAGACCACCATTGTGAGGGGGCATGTTATGACGTGGATTAGGCGCCATAATCCGCCCCCTTAGTGTCTGTGTGAACAAGCCCTAAGACCCCACATAGCAAGCCACAGCGAAAAAAGTACTGCAGGAAAAATGGCGGCCAAAACGTGTTGGGATTTTTCCCCAGCACCTTTCACAGAAAGTCCGCATTTTTCTACTTTCATTATACCTATAGGGAAACCGCCGGCGTTTCCGTAACTATATTTGACATGCTGCGATTTCCAAAAACGCAACGGTTTCGGAAATCGCAACATTTTCACTGCCGTAGTAACTCAGTAGTCAGTCGGCTTCTTCTGCTGACGCCTCCTAGTCAGCCCTTCAGGCCCCAGTACCAGAGCACGATTGTTACCCCCCATAGTTACTGCTCTGTTTATAGATACAGAACCCTAATCCAATTATTCGAGAACATTGAGCGGGAAATTCCAGTAGACATAATCAGTTGTTTAATTTTTCATTAAATAAATATCCCCCCGTCCGAAGCGCAGCGCGGCCCCTCACTCCCTGACATGAGGCATATTCTGTACAATACACAGAGCGCTATTATTCTTACCTACCTGCACTTGACATGTCTACGTTCCAACTCAAACTGTTTAAAGTAGAACATATGTTCAGCCGAGTGTCTTTATTTCTACAAAGTATCCCAAAGAGCCCTGACCTGAGAAGGATCGCTGTGATTGGTCCAATCCATCATCTCAAATTAGAATCGCTCCTCAAGCAAGAAGGAAACGTCTCCCGGAATATAGAAATGGCCACGTCAAGAAATAATATTAATATAATGGATCACACACAGAACGAATTATAATAGATGGCCAAGGATCAAAATGTGTATTTCTTTCTATCTATCTATCTATCTATCTATCTATCTATCTATCTATCTATCTATCTATCTGATATCACTATAGGCATTATCCTGTACTGTGACATCACTGTGTGTATTATCCTGTACTGTGACATCACTGTGTGTATTATCCTGTACTGTGACATCACTGTGTGTATTATCTCCGTACTGTGACATCACTGTGTGTATTATCCCTGTACTGTGACATCACTGTGTGTATTATCCCTGTACTGTGACATCACTGTGTGTATTATCCCTGTACTGTGACATCACTGTGTGTATTATCCCTGTACTGTGACATCACTGTGTGTATTATCCCTGTACTGTGACATCACTGTGTGTATTATCCTGTACTGTGACATCACTGTGTGTATTATCTCTGTACTGTGACATCACTGTGTGTATTATCCTGTACTGTGACATCACTGTGTGTATTTTCCCTGTACTGTGACATCACTGTGTGTATTATCCTGTACTGTGACATCACTGTGTGTATTATCTCCGTACTGTGACATCACTGTGTGTATTATCCCTGTACTGTGACATCACTGTGTGTATTATCCCTGTACTGTGACATCACTGTGTGTATTATCTCTGTACTGTGACATCACTGTGTGTATTATCCCTGTACTGTGACATCACTGTGTGTATTATCCCTGTACTGTGACATCACTGTGTGTATTATCCCTGTACTGTGACATCACTGTGTGTATTATCCCTGTACTGTGACATCACTGTGTGTATTATCCCTGTACTGTGACATCACTGTGTGTATTATCCTGTACTGTGACATCACTGTGTGTATTAGCTCTGTACTGTGACATCACTGTGTGTATTATCCTGTACTGTGACATCACTGTGTGTATTTTCCCTGTACTGTGACATCACTGTGTGTATTATCCTGTACTGTGACATCACTGTGTGTATTATCTCTGTACTGTGACATCACTGTGTGTATTATCCCTGTACTGTGACATCACCATACCTACCAACTTTTGAAGAACTGAAAGAGGGACAAAATGTGCATCGCGCGTAGCGCGCCGCCACAAATTTAGCCCCGCCCGCTTTTGTATTGACCCCGCCCACTCGGTAATTTTTCATGTGCCCGCACACAGTATAATCCTCCTACAGTCACCCTTAAATTATATGTCCTCCCTCTATCTCTCCCCCAGTTTCATATACACCCTTCATCTGCCCCCAGTTTCATGTCCCTCCATCTCTGCCCCCAGATTCATGTCCCTCCATCTCTGCCCCCAGATTCATGTCCCCACATCTCTGCCCCCATATTCATGTCCCCCATCTCTGCCCCCAGATTCATGTCCCCACATCTCTGCCCCCATATTCATGTCCCCCATCTCTGCCCCCAGATTCATGTCCCCACATCTCTGCCCCCATATTCATGTCCCCATCTCTTCCCCCAGATTCATGTCCCTCCATCTCTGCCCCCAGATTCATGTCCCTCCATCTCTGCCCCCAGATTCATGTCCCTCCATCTCTGACCCCAGATTGATGTCTCCACATCTCTGCCCCCATATTCATTTCCTCTCCATCTCTGCCCCCAGATTCATGTCCCCACATCTCTGCCCCCATATTCATGTCCCCCATCTCTGCCCCCAGATTCATGTCCCCACATCTCTGCCCCCATATTCATGTCCCCATCTCTGGCCCCAGATTCATGTCCCTCCATCTCTGCCCCCAGATTCATGTCCCTCCATCTCTGCCCCCAGATTCATGTCCCCTCCATCTCTGACCCCAGATTGATGTCTCCACATCTCTGCCCCCAGATTCATGTCCCTCCATCTCTGCCCCCAGATTCATGTCCCCATCTCTGCCCCCAGATTCATGTCCCCCCATCTCTGCCCCTAGATTCATGTCCCCACAACTCTGCCCCCAGTTTCATGTCCACTCCATCTCTGCCCCCAGATTCATGTCCCCACATCTCTGCCCCCAGTTTCATGTCCACTCCATCTCTGCCCCCAGATTCATGTCCCTCCATATCTGCCCCCAGATTCATGTCCCCTCCATCTCTGCCCCCAGATTCATGTCCCCCCATCTCTGCCCCCAGATTCATGTCCCTCCATATCTGCCCCCAGATTCATGTCCCCACATCTCTGCCCCCAGATTCCTGTCCCACATCTCTGCCCCCAGATTCCTGTCCCTCCATCTCTGCCCCCAGATTCATGTCCCTCCATCTCTGCCCCCATATTCATGTCCCCATCTCTGCCCCCAGATTCATGTCCCTCCATCTCTGCCCCCAGATTCATGTCCCTCCATCTCTGCCCCCAGATTCATGTCCCTCCATCTCTGACCCCAGATTGATGTCTCCACATCTCTGCCCCCAGATTCATGTCCCTCCATCTCTGCCCCCAGATTCATGTCCCCATCTCTGCCCCCAGATTCATGTCCCCCCATCTCTGCCCCTAGATTCATGTCCCCACATCTCTGCCCCCAGTTTCATGTCCACTCCATCTCTGCCCCCAGATTCATGTCCCCACATCTCTGCCCCCAGTTTCATGTCCACTCCATCTCTGCCCCCAGATTCATGTCCCTCCATATCTGCCCCCAGATTCATGTCCCCTCCATCTCTGCCCCCAGATTCATGTCCCCCCATCTCTGCCCCCAGATTCATGTCCCTCCATATCTGCCCCAGATTCATGTCCCCACATCTCTGCCCCCAGATTCCTGTCCCACATCTCTGCCCCCAGATTCATGTCCCTCCATCTCTGCCCCCAGATTCATGTCCCCCCATCTCTGCCCCCAGATTCATGTCCCTCCATATCTGCCCCCAGATTCATGTCCCCACATCTCTGCCCCCAGATTCCTGTCCCACATCTCTGCCCCCAGATTCATGTCCCTCCATCTCTGCCCCCAGATTCATGTCCCCCCATGACACGAGTTGAAATCGGGACATACCTCCCTCCAACCGGGACCGCGGGACATGTCACCCAAATCGTGACTGTCCCGCGGAAATCGGGACGGTTGGGAGGTATGCATCACTGTGTGTATTATCCTGTACTGTGACATCACTGTGTGTATTATCTCTGTACTGTGACATCACTGTGTGTATTATCCCTGTACTGTGACATCACTGTGTGTATTATCTCTGTACTGTGACATCACTGTGTGTATTATCCCTGTACTGTGACATCACTGTGTGTATTATCTCTGTACTGTGACATCACTGTGTGTATTATCTCTGTACTGTGACATCACTGTGTGTATTATCTCTGTACTGTGACATCACTGTGTGTATTATCCTGTACTGTGACATCACTGTGTGTATTATCCCTGTACTGTGACATCACTGTGTGTATTATCTCTGTACTGTGACATCACTGTGTGTATTATCTCTGTACTGTGACATCACTGTGTGTATTATATCTCCACAGCTCATCTTCCCTAGAAGTTCTATATACACACATGTAACGTTGGGGGTCCTTCGCACAGATCTCCCTTTGGCCCAGACGTGTCATGTTTTGCCTTTCACTAGGTGATTTTCCCACCCGCTAATTATTTCGGCTTTTATTGAAGTGTTGACTGAGCTCCAAGTGTTGGGATCAGAGTAATGAAAGGCAGGAGTTGCAGCGGGTGCTCGGCTCTGCCCTACAGATCAGGGGGGTAATTTATGGCAGATGTGAAGAATTAGACATTAATAAATGATATACAGCCAGGTCCATTACTGGGCACTAGTTACCGCACGCTTACTATGGAGGGATCATCTGCTGACCCGATGGGACAACCTGTATCTACTGACGGAGGAATTTCACCTCCATTACTTTCCCTTGTCTATGACAGGTCATTGCAGAATGTAAATCACACCCAATAAAGAACGTATAACCCCAAAAAGGGCCAGGCCGGATCCCGGTATGAAGTGGCTCCTTGGCACGGAATCTAACCAGTGCCCGGTGGACCCTGGACAATTGCTCTTGTCCATGGCTATGTTTAGTATTGCAGATTATCTCCATTGAAGTGAATGGTGCTGAGCTGCAATTCCTTAAACAACCTGTAAACATGAGTAGCACTGTTTTTAAGAGGACATCAGCTATATTTTTCTAATCTTGTACAACTCCTTTAAAGGGTACCTGACTTTTCATGAAAAGTTGAAATATGTGCAGGGTCTTGTCTGTTCCCTGGCTGTATAAGCCGTCATACATGGTGTCCTACCCGCTGCTAATAACCCCATTTAACAGCACATTTTGCATTCTCTCTGGTGCAGGCGTTGTTTGCAGTACAGAGCAGTCGCCTCTCTCCTCACTGGTTTCTTTACAAAATTAGAAAAGCCCAAGTGATCACAATATAAGAGATCCAGGGACTCTGCAAATCCAGGTTATGATGTAGCTAAACACAGAAGAACAGAAATATGAGCGTCATCTAGAAAGCTACTTACTGTCTATGATCTAAAATCCGATTTTCGATCATTTTCCAGCCAATTCCGATCGCGATCGTGAAATTTGCTTGATCACCAATTGGGATCTGATCTTTCCCGATCCCGATTGCTCAACCCTAATGTTAGCTTTCCCACAATGATTGGCCAGTAGAAAAAGATCGAGATCGGAATTCTGATCAAGATCGTGAAATTTACTCGATTGCCGATCGGAATCCGATCTTTTCCAATCCCGATCGCTCAACCCTACCCATCAGTAATAACACAAACAGCTACTCAGACGTGAGTAGAGGTAGAAGACTCCTTCCACTTACGCTAGGTTTACACCAGCATTTGGGTTTCCATTTTTCGGGTCTACTTGGGAACCCGGAAACAGGGGTGAACCTAGCTTTTTTGCCACCTGAAAAGGACAGTAGAAAGCCCCCCCCCCCCGGGAGGAGGGGGTGGAGCGGGGGTGGAGCGGAGGTGGCGGGGCGGAGGGGGCAGGGCGGACGGGGCAGTGTTAGCAGGCGGAGGGCAGGCAGGGAGAGGACCTGATCTCTGCTAAGGGGAGGCCGCTGGAGCAGCGCTGCGTCCATAGGGCCTCCCCAATCCACCAGTAGCTTCCCGTGCCGGGCTGCTGAGACGGTGATGCTAAGCCAGTCCAGGACAGCTTGTCCTGGAGTGGCTTAGGTCAGCAAAAATGCCGCCCCCCCCCCTCCCGGGGCCCTGGCATAGCTCAGCCTGAAGCGGTCACTTCAGGTTGCCTCATGGGAGGTGCGGTGCTGCCTGGAAACCAGGAACCCAAAAAACCTGAAAAAGCGGTTACCAGCAGAAACACACGGACCCCATAGACTATAATGGGGTCTGCCGAGTTTCCACCTGAAATCAGCGGAGATATACAGTAAGTCTTGCTTGCAAGACTTTTCTCTCCGCCTATTTTAAGAGGAATGGGGGACGGAGTATTTAAACGCTAGTGTGAACCAACCCTTACTGCGAGTTGCAGACTCGTCTCTGAACAGTATACAGACAGGGAGCACAGACATGAACATCTGTGTGTAAATATGCAGCGGTTGTAAAGAGAGACCTGATTCCTTTCCCATGTTCTTTTTCGAACCTGATGGTTTCTAAAGACGGAACTTCCCTAGTAACAGGGAGTGAATAGCAAATTAGGAAGGTGGGAGCAACTTAAGAGAGGTTTTTCAGGCAAAAAAACAGCAAAATTTTTAAGTAAAGTGTATTACATTTTGGTCTAAAATCCCATGTTCTATGAAATGAGAGTAAGTTGTCTGAAACGTAAGTGACCATTTAAGACTAACGTCACATCTGTGTAGATGCCAGCTCTACAATGTTACCCTTCCCGCTACCTCTAGCAATGTCTATGTGACTTCATCATTTATTTTTATGTTCTAGTTAAAGTGTTACAGAAAAGGTCAATTACAGTGAAGAATTACACGACGTTCCGGTGCTGTAAAATCAGCGAACGTTTGGTTACTTCCATTTGGCTGGAAGCATGGGTGCTGTAGGAGCGCTTGGTAGGCGATAGGCCCGAAATCTACTGTATATTTAATGCATGAGCTGGATTTGTTTAGACTATTGGTTCGGGGCTGGCAGCAGAATTCGGGCCAAGCGTCCGTCACGTTTCAGTCCAACGTTAATTATAGGCTGGGGTTCAGTCATCAATCGTATTAGTCAAACAAAGGCCTGACTGATAGAGTGGAGCCTTTTCATCAATGGCAGAGGAATAGCTCAACCACTATGTAATGCAATGGGGGGAAAATATGAAATATTGTGATGTCTGATGGAATATTCATGAGCTCTGCAACTACTGTATGCGGACAATGTATGGGCTTTGTTATACCGTAGGTACAGAAATGTGATATGCAGGAATGAAGCCGCTGACAAAGTGCTGATTTAGACCTGGGAAAATGCGTCGATCTAAGATGGATTTCATTAGGAGCTGAACTTTTTTATCCTGCCAAACTGTATTTCTATTATACCCCTTTGGAATGGATTATTAACCAATAAAATCTATAGAAACAGCGCCACTCATGTCCACAGGCTGTGTTTGATATTGCAGCTTAGCACTTATAATGCTCTGTTCTCACCATCAGGGGACTTCTGATACACATTGTGCAGTTACAACACCAGGACTGCTCTGGGAGGAAGCGCCCGTAGCACTCCAGGTCCCCAAATGGGGGTTTAAGGGAGTATTGCTTAGATAACACCCTTAGGAGTGGCCCAACACCAAACCATGGAGTCACAATGGCTCCACAACCCTATAGAATAGCACCATTCTATAGCGTGCTCCTCAATAATAAACTGGACTGGGCTGATCACCTGGGGGCGCTGCACAGAAAGGGCCACAGCAGACTCTACCTGCTCAGGAGGCTGAGGGGCTTCGGAGTCCAGGGGACACTTCTTAGGGCTTTCTTCAACTCTGTGGTTGCCTCAGCCATCTTTTTCGGTGTGGCCTGCTGGGGGAGCAGTATATCAACCAGGGACAGAAATAGACTGGACAGGCTGATCAGGAGGGCCAGCTCTGTCCTGGGGAGCCCCCTGGACCCAGTACAGGTGGTGGGTGACAGAAGGATACTGTCTGTGGTGACCTCCATGTGGGAGAACAAATCCCACCCCATGTATGGGACCTTGATAGCACTTGGCAGCACTGTAAGTGACCGTCTGCTTCACCCCAAGTGTGAGAAGGAGCTATCGCAAGTCCTTCCTTCCAACCGCGACCAGGCTGTATAATCTACATCAGACCAAGCGAAGACACTCCGCACAGAGAACTAATGATTATGACGATGACCATGAGGTCTTCCTCTTTCTCTTCCATTTTTCCTTAGCTGCTATGGACTCCTAGTATATCTTCTCTTCTCAGCATATGTGTGTCTACGTCTGTAATATATTACTGTGTATTATCCTGTATCTGTATTACTATGCTGCTGTAACATGCTGAAATTTCCCCAATGTGGGACTATTAAAGGATTATCTTATCTTATCATTCAAGTAAACGGTCTGGAACGGCAAATCCAAGCAATGCCTATGTACAGGAGTGGCGTTGTTTTTAGTGCAACAGCAGGCCCCTTCATTTTCAGGCAATTAATAAAATATATTGAAATGGCGCCACTTGTGTCCACAGGCAGTGTGCAGTATTGCAGCTTAGCACCAACCAAGTAGATGGTACTCCTGTGTGGACCTCACAAGATTCATTTAGCGAATATTCACCCACCCACGAGACTCAAGGAGGCTGAAAGATGGTGCAAGAAAGGACTGGGCACTGCATTGGAGCCCCAAAGAGGGGAGGAAAGGTGAGTGTTAGTGTGAAATCAATGGGATGGAATTGGGGTGGAATCTGTAGCGGATTCAGAGTTGGAATCTGCCATTAAATCTGCTGCAAATTCCATAACCTTAGAGTGTCTGGGGTCTGGTCCGAGGCCTCCATTTATTTATAAGATTTGGGGTCTGTATTTGTTTAGGGGTCTTATCGGAAATCTATAGATCTCTAGTGGTTTTTACACCTACATACAATGGGAAACAAATATCTTAGGTTAGGGGTGTGGCCTATATAGATGGGTGGAGCATACATTAATAAATTCATGACGAATATTCAGTTCAAAATTTACATAAATTAGTGACCGGCCACGAAGTGATTAATATTTCTAAGGCAGGAATGTCTCGGTCTTGAGAAAATTCCTAGAAATGGGAAGAATAAGAGGTAGCGGGTAACAGAGCGCTCCTTTCACATCCCTCCCATGGAGCGGTAAGACGTACGTGCGGGATCCAGTGACATCTCCTCGTGATTTCCTTCCTGAATTAATCTCAGCTCAGAAGACTCCTTAGGGGAATTATTAATACCCTCATTAGGCTGTTGGGAAGGTTACGAGGCCCCGAATAAGTCAATGTTGGAGCTCAGGGTAAAAGTTCAGGCCTCACAATAGGTCCTAGCAAGGGGAAACGTAAGGCCCCAGTGATGGAAGCCGAGAGCGTGACGTGGCCTAGGAAAGGTGCCGAGAAATCTGTAATAATCAGTCACAATCCCCAAACACATCAATAAAACCCCAATGACTGGCTAAAAGGTGTCAGAAACAACTCCAGGTGGTCCAAGGCCGACCCTACCAGCGAGACGTCAGACGCAGCGCCTCCATTAGTCTAAGTATATACTTGTGGGCTCTAGACGTATACGTAGAAACATTTCAGTCCAGAACGGTCACCCTATGGAATATGGCTACGGACGGCATCACAAGTCCGGGTATAAAAGGGACCTCGCTCTTTAGCCCCGTCCTATACCCCAGGCTACAGCGCCTAGCTCCGCGCCTATGGCGTCTATGTCTGAAGTTTCCTACAGACGCAGCTTTCTCCAGTCTGGTCCTTCAGATTTGACACTTGATCACCTCCTTATTGCACCTTATGATGTCAGCCTTGGCTTCATCTTCTGATTATATCTCATCATCCCGGGGGCTTTTTCTCGGCCTTGAGCCCTTGGCTATTTTAACTTACACATCCAATCCGCACCATGTCTCAGCCTGATGTCTCCTGCAATACACCGACTGCTGATGTATAATACTATTCCAACCTGGGAAATCTATCTATCTATCTATCTATCTATCTATCTATCTATCTATCTATCTATCATCTCCTATCTATCTATCTATCTATCTATCTATCTATCTATCGATCTATCTATCATCTATCTATCTATCTATCTATCTATCTATCTATCTATATATCTATCTCCTATCTATCTATCTATCTATCTATCTATCTATCTCCTATCTATCTATCTATCTATCTATCTATCTATCTATCATCTATCTATCTATCTATCTATCTATCTCCTATCTATCTATCTATCTATCTATCTATCTATCTCCTATCTATCTATCTATCTATCTATCTATCAATCATCTATCTATCTCCTATCTATCTATCTATCTCCTATCTATCTATATATTTCCTATCTATCTATCTATCTATCTATCTATCTATCTATCTATCTTCTATCTATCTCCTATCTGTCTATCTCCTATCTATCTATCTATCTATCTATCTATCTATCTATCTATCTATCTATCTATTATCTTTCTCCTATCTATCTATCTATCTATCTATCTATCTATCTATCTATCTATTATCTTTCTCCTATCTATCTATCTATCTATCTATCTATCTTCTATCTATCTATCTATCTATCTATCTATCTCCTATCTATCTATCTATCTATCTATCTATCTATCATCTATCTATCATCTATCTATCTATCTATCTATCTATCTATCTATCTCCTATCTATCTATCTATCTATCTATCATCTATCTATCTATCTATCTATCTATCTCCTATCTATCTATCTATCTATCTATCTATCTATCTATCTCCTATCTATCTATCTATCTATCTATCTATCTATCTATCTATCTATCATCTATCTATCTCCTATCTATCTATCTATCTCCTATCTATCTATATATTTCCTATCTATCTATCTATCTATCTATCTATCTTCTATCTATCTCCTATCTGTCTATCTCCTATCTATCTATCTATCTATCTATCTATCTATCTATCTATCTATTATCTTTCTCCTATCTATCTATCTATCTATCTATCTATCTATCTATTATCTTTCTCCTATCTATCTATCTATCTATCTATCTATCTATCTATCTATCTTCTATCTATCTATCTATCTATCTATCTCCTATCTATCTATCTATCTATCTATCTATCTATCATCTATCTCCTATCTATCTATCTATCTATCTATCTATCTATCTCCTATCTATCTATCTATCTATCTATCTATCTATCTCCTATCTATCTATCTATCTATCTCCTATCTATCTATCTCCTATCTATCTATCTATCTATCTATCTATCTATCTATCTATCTATCTCCTATCTATCTATCTATCTATCTATCTCCTATCTATCTATCTCCTATCTATCTATCTATCTATCTATCTATCTATCTATCTCCTATCTATCTATCTATCTATCTATCTATCTATCTATCTATCATCTATCTATCATCTATCTATCTATCTATCTATCTCCTATCTATCTATCTATCTATCTATCTATCTATCTATCTATCATCTATCTATCTATCTATCTATCTATCTCCTATCTATCTATCTATCTATCTATCTATCTATCTATCTATCTCCTATCTATCTATCTATCTATCTATCTATCTATCTATCTATCTATCATCTATCTATCTCCTATCTATCTATCTATCTCCTATCTATCTATATATTTCCTATCTATCTATCTATCTATCTATCTATCTATCTATCTTCTATCTATCTCCTATCTGTCTATCTCCTATCTATCTATCTATCTATCTATCTATCTATCTATCTATCTATTATCTTTCTCCTATCTATCTATCTATCTATCTATCTATCTATCTATCTATCTATTATCTTTCTCCTATCTATCTATCTATCTATCTATCTATCTTCTATCTATCTATCTATCTATCTATCTATCTATCTATCTCCTATCTATCTATCTATCTATCTATCTATCTATCATCTATCTCCTATCTATCTATCTATCTATCTATCTATCTATCTCCTATCTATCTATCTATCTATCTATCTATCTATCTATCTCCTATCTATCTATCTATCTATCTATCTATCTATCTATCTATCTCCTATCTATCTATCTCCTATCTATCTATCTATCTATCTATCTATCTATCTATCTCCTATCTATCTATCTATCTATCTATCTATCTATCTATCTATCTCCTATCTATCTATCTCCTATCTATCTATCTATCTATCTATCTATCTATCTCCTATCTATCTATCTATCTATCTATCTATCTATCATCTATCTATCTTCTATCTATCTATCTATCTATCTATCTATCTCCTATCTATCTATCTATCTATCTATCTATCTATCTATCTATCTCCTATCTATCTATCTATCTATCTATCTATCTCCTATCTATCTATCTCCTATCTATCTATCTATCTATCTATCTATCTATCTATCTATCTATCTATCTCCTATCTATCTATCTTCTATCTATCTATCTATCTATCTATCTATCTATCTATCTATCTATCTATCATCTATCTCCTATCTATCTATCTATCTATCTCCTATCTATCTATCTATCTATCTATCTATCTATCTATCTATCTATCTCCTATCTATCTATCTATCTATCTATCTCCTATCTATCTATCTATCTATCTATCTATCTATCTATCTATCTCCTATCTATCTATCTATCTATCTATCTCCTATCTATCTATCTCCTATCTATCTATCTATCTATCTATCTATCTATCTATCTATCTATATGCTATCTATCTATCTATCTATCTATCATCTATCTATCTATCTATCTATCTATCTATCTATCTATCTATCTGCTATCTATACAGGTATCTATAGGCTATCTATCTTGTTCTCTACTGATTTTTTAATCCTTCGTGTCTCTTAGATGATTCTGCCATCATACAGCGCTGGGATATGAGCAGTGTTGCAGGGGATGGATATATCACATGTTATTACCTTGTGTAGGTCTTTCCCCAGTGCGGCTCGCAGATGATTATTTCCATCTGGATGGAGTTTCCACCCTGTGAACCATCAGGATGAAGCCTGTGCAGCGTCTTTGCATGTGGTCTACTGAAATTCATTATCTGACTTTCCAATTAGATGTCAGTAATTCATTGTGAATGGTGCTGTAAGAATATGGGAGGATGCGGAGCGCCCTGGATGTGCAATTCTGTATATAAAGGAAGATGTCGGAGATGGAAGATATTAGACATGACATGTAAGTGTGCTCCTGTGCAGTAACAGTCGGGCCTGTGCTGAAGAGGGCGCCACCGAAGTCCTGGAGTCCTAGGATATTTTATTTCTAATATAGGGTTATTCTCTGGCTATTGTACGCTGCTATCATTTGTAACTAAAGAGTAGCATGGCCCTGGTGCAAAAGTTCAGCTTGGACCCCCGCTGCCCAAATTCTCTTCCCAATCATCAGCCGCGCCCCATCCATACATTTTATCAGCATTTACATTTCTATTTCCTTCTGTATCTAGGTCAGACCACCATGAAGACCTATTCACAACCCATCCCCCCACATAGTAACTGTACCCCCTTTTGTGCCACAGCCACCCCCACAGAATCCCTTCACAACTATATGTTACTGCCCTTTGCTATTATGCTACAGCTGCTATTTGTGTCATTAAAGAGTTAATCTCCTCCTTTCTGACAGTGGAAGGCAATGAATAATCAATCTTCTCACTCCAGTGCACCAGAGGGCAGGGGAAATACATTTTCGATGCACAGACCGCCAGCCATGGAAGATTTTCACTTGCCTATTCGTGCCGCCTTTGCTTAGGCCTCCAGAGTGCAACGCATGTTATGTCCCATCATGTCGTGACGCTGAGCATCCGGACACAACTTGTGTCTTCCCCTGTAGGCAGGAGCGTGGAGACGGAAGTGAAATTTGGCTTATGGGGGTCTGTAGGGATGGGCACCATATGGTGTTGGGGCCTGTATGAGGGCTTGAAAGGGTCCATGTTTCAGGCTCCCATACAGTAAGGCCCTTCCATTACAAATTTTGCAAAAAATACGTGCTACACTATATACGTGCTACACTATAATGCCACCCACATAGCATAAGGAACTTTTATTGAGTATAATGACCCCTTAGTGGCCCCACACAGTATAATGCCACTTTACTGATCCCCATATGCCCATATAGTGCCCGCACACAATGTAATGCAACATTAGTATAAGGCCCCCTCTACTAGCCCCTACACAGTACAGTGCCCCCTTATTTCACCCACACAGTATGATGCCCCCTTAGTGTCCCTCCCAATATAATGCACCATTAATATAAGGCCCCCTTTACTAGCTCCTACACAGAACAATGCCCCCTTTTTTTAACCCACACAGTATGATGTACCCACACAGTGCCCCAGCAATATAATGCACCGTTAGTATAATTCCCCCTATACTAGCCTCTACATAAAACAATGCCCACCTATTTTGCCCACACAGTATGATGCCCCCTTAGTGCCCCCACAATATAATGCCCCCTTTACTAGCCTCTACACTAAACAATGCACCCCTATTCACCCACACACCATAATGCCCCCTTCTTCTTAGTCCGCTCAGAATATGGCGCCCCCTTATTTCCTCCACACAGTATAATGCTCCCTTACAACCTCCTCTGAATATAATGTTCCCTTAGTGTCCCGCACCTTAGTTCCCCAAGGCAGAATAAAAAAAAACAAAAACTGGGCTCCACCTGTTTGGTTGGAATCATTGTGCTGCCTCCTTTCCAGAGAGACCCAAGTAGGCGATATTCCAGCCAATTTGGAGTTGATTTTTGGGCGGAGTCCGCACCTCAACTCACCCTAACGGACCTCAAAAGTGACATCACATACTCTATTTTTTTCACAGATCTGCCCTTTGGGTCCATGAGGCAAATGGGTCCAAGAAAGATGCAATTCCCGCACGAACCATTAAACACACAGTGGAGAATCAATCACCTCGGCTGTGCGAATCGAGTCTTCTGCAAACTGTGAGGGTTCCTGGAAAATTGTATGGACATTGGTTGCAGGATCAGGAGTTTGACGTAAAATTGGGCTAGGGGTTCACATATTGAGATCCACATAAGAGGACACCCGTACTATAAAGGACAAGTGATACCCGGTGGGGTCTGTTATAGAATATGCTTTGGGTTTATCGGGTCCCACCGGTGGGATTTTGGAACTTCCGAACAACTTCTACTCCATTGCTCTATTATTACATCTGCCCTTGTGAATTTAGATGTCAAACGAAAAGTGTAATGGTCAATGGCAGAGGAAAAAACAAACCGTAAAAAGCGCCCCAGATATACATTGCGTATTGATTTATTAGGTGTATTGGTTTGCCGTGTAGCTCCATGAACTCCAGACAAAGAAGACGATTTACTGAAGTTTTCTATTTTCCAGTAGCAGCTGTTGCCGTCATTGTAACCTTCAATATCCATAACGCGTTACATGTAAAATCCTAACAAGCTTAAAGTATGTGACCCCCCCTCCATCACACACACTGAGCTTCAGTCCTTTCATTAGTTTTGGTATATAACGCTAACATGGAGGGAGATGAAGATTGGGAGCTTCAAGTGAAGCTCATGGAGTAGACGTAAGATGGTGGCCGGTCTCTCGCTCTCTGGTGGTGTTGGCACCAAATCCTCTAGCAGTTCCTAGGGCTGGATAGTGATGAGGGGAAGCAGCTTGGTGATGGATGGTGGACGTTTCCCCATACTTGCCAACTTTTTAAGGCTGCTATTGGAGAGACATGAAGCACGTCTACACCTCTTTGTAATATGACCAGGATCCCAGTAAAGTCAGTAGCATTCTGCCAGGTTTAGGAAATTTGCCGATTCTTCCAAGGGTGTCTATGGTAAGTAAGACACAACAGACACGGTAACAGTGGAACAGGAGATGCTCGCGGATTAGTTGATAAAGAGGTAACTGACTTGGTGGTTACAGAGTTGATAAGGAGGTAACTGACTTGGTGGTTGCAGAGTTGATAAAGAGGTAACGAACTTGGTGGTTACAGAGTTGATAAAGAGTTAACGGACTTGGTGGTTACAGAGTTGATAAAGAGGCAACTGACTTGGTGGTTACATAGTTGATAAAGAGGTAACTGACTTGGTGGTTACAGAGTTGATAAAGAGGTAACTGACTTGGTGGTTACAGAGTTGATAAAGAGGTAACGGTCTTGGTGGTTACATAGTTGATAAAGAAGTAGCTGACTTGGTGGTTACATAGTTGATAAAGAGGTAAAGGACTTGGTAGTTACATAGTTGATAAAGAGGTAACAAACTTGGTGGTTACAGAGTTGATAAAGAGGTAACTGACTTGGTGGTTACAGAGTTGATAAAGAGGTAACTGACTTGGTGGTTACAGAGTTGATAAAGAGGTAACTGACTTGGTGGTTGCAGAGTTGATAAAGAGGTAACTGACTTGGTGGTTACAGAGTTGATAAAGAGGTAACTGACTTGGTGGTTGCAGAGTTGATAAAGAGGTAACTGACTTGGTGGTTACAGAATTGATAAGGAGGTAACTGACTTGGTGGTTACAAAGTTGATAAAGAGGTAACTGACTTGGTGGTTGCAGAGTTGATAAAGAGGTAACTGACTTGGTGGTTACAGAATTGATAAGGAGGTAACTGACTTGGTGGTTACAGAGTTGATAAGGAGGTAACTGACTTGGTGGTTGCAGCGTTGATAAAGAGGTAACTGACTTGGTGGTTACAGAATTGATGAGGTAACTGACTTGGTGGTTACAGAGTTGATAAGGAGGTAACTGACTTGGTGGTTACAGAGTTGATAAAGAGGTAACTGACTTGGTGGTTGCAGAGTTGATAAAGAGGTAACTGACTTGGTGGTTACAGAATTGATAAGGAGGTAACTGACTTGGTGGTTACAGAGTTGATAAGGAGGTAACTGACTTGGTGGTTACAGAGTTGATAAAGAGGTAACTGACTTGGTGGTTACAGAGTTGATAAAGAGGTAATGGACTTGGTGGTTACAGAGTTGATAAAGAGGAAACTGACTTGGTGGTTATGCTTTCTGCTCCCCCACTTGTTGCTACTTCTTGAGACTTCCTAACACAAAGGAAATGACAGCGGAGTCAATGATTGAACACATTGGTATTTCCTGTACATCAAGAATACATAGGAAGTCCAGACTGGTGGAGGACACCCGAGACATTGAGTAGGTGTTGTCGGTGGTGGGCTGAGTATCACTTACTGTAATGTTTTACACTAGTCTCAGTCTTTTGAGGAGTCATGGCAGTGATTTTAGAAGATACATAAGTGAGGAAGATTTTCTTCTGTGCCTTTTATTTTTAGAGTGAAAAAAAAAATGTTAAAAATATAAACGCTTTATTTTTTCAGTAACTCTTGAAAGGTTCCTCACGTTTCATCTTTCTTGCAATAAAGGTCCTGGAGGTCTCTGAGTCTTTGATGGTCTCCTCCCGTCTACACTGGAGACTTGTATGGAGGACACTGGAAGCTCTTTACCTATCTATCTATCTATCTATCTATCTATCTATCTATCTATCTATCTATCTATCTATCTATAGCCCTATAGTTGCTCCAGTGATCACTATATATAGCGCTGAAGTGGCACAGAAGCCACGGGGGTCACCCTCAACACCATAGAGGCTCGTAAACTTCTCTTTAATCTCCTTTCTGACTCCCTATGATGGCCGGCAGTCTGTGGCATCATACATTTATCACCTCTGCCCTCTGGTGCACTGGAGTGAGAAGATTTATGATACACAGCCTTCCACTGTCAGAAAGGAGGAAATTAATCCATTAATGGCAAAAATATCAGTTGCTCAGCAGAATATAGTCAGGGAGGGATTCTGGGGGATAGGCGGTAGTACACAATGGGAATGACTACTAGGTGGGGGGCACCGACAGGGGATAGGAATGATGGGAATCTTGTGTGCACAGACGTGATATGAACAAATCATCATATTTGTGCTTCATTTATCAATTTGATTTCAATTTAAAAAATTAAATTAAAACCAAATTCTAATTTGTATAAAATGTGCAGAGCAACAGTGTTCACCAGATGCTTCAGAACCAGAAGAAAGACGAGCGTGCACTTGTCTAAATATACAATCTGCAAACCCGAGCCGACGCGGCATACCGAAGAAGCAAGACGTTGGGAACTCGATATTAAAAATGGATATTTACAGAGGACAATGACAGTTTTGTAGAGGAAGAAACCTCTCTGAAGATTTTATAGTAATCTGTGTGTGTTTCTGTAAGATGCTTGTGTGAACTGTGTGCGTTTACTGGAGACGTCTAGACCAATAAAGGCTACATCTCTCCTTGTATACTTAAGATGCATGACAAGCCATTGACCTCCTCCAGGCAAACCCTACACCGGGCCACAATAACCAATTCTCTGGGAGAATGTAGCGTACTGCGGAGCCATGGAGAGCGCACACTACTGTGACACAGGATATGTCCGGCCATACGTTACTATATGGATAAGTCTGTGTTCATACTAAAGATTTTATTTTTAAGAAGATTTTATATTTTTGTTGTTTTTGTCTTGTTTTATGTTTTTTAGAGATTTAGTGCAGCCCAATACAGGAGTATCTATTATGAAGGGTCTCAAATAAGGGTCTCCTTATGGGTGATGGAAATATGGACATGACTGTCCAGTAAAGCATAGGTCAGAAATCTATCTATCTATCTATCTATCTATCTATCTATCTCCTATCTATCTATCTATCTATCTATCTATCTATCTATCTATCTATCTACCTATCTATCTATCTCCTATCTATCTATCTCCTATCTATCTATCTATCTATCTATCTATCTATCTATCTATCTATCTATATCCTATCTATCTATCTATCTATCTATCTATCTATCTATCTATCTCCTATCTATCTATCTATCTATCTATATCCTATCTATCTATCTATCTATCTATCTACCTATCTATATCCTATCTATCTATCTATCTATCTATCTATCTATCTATCTATCTCCTATCTATCTATCTATCTATCTATCTATCTCCTATCTATCTATCTATCTATCTATCTATCTATCTATCTCCTATCTATCTATCTATCTATCTATCTATCTATCTATCTATCTCCTATCTATCTATCTATCTATCTATCTATCTATCTATCTATCATCTATCTATCTCCTATCTATCTATCTATCTATCTATCTATCTATCTATCTATCATCTATCTATCTCCTATCTATCTATCTATCTATCTATCTATCTATCTATCTATCTATCTATCTATCTATCATCTATCATCTCCTATCTATCTATCTATCTATCTATCTATCTATCTATCTATCTATCTATCTATCTATCTATTCATCTATCTATAGGTCATAAATCTGTGATCTTGGGGGTGTGACATCCGGGGCCCCCTGCGGATCAGCTGTTTGAAGAGTCTGCGGCACTCACAGGCTATGATATGATGTTCATGGTCATACGGTACAGCAGCAGCTTAGTCCCATTCAATGGAGGTGTGAGCTGACCTGTTCTTTCTTATGGCTCCATACAGATGGTCGTGTATTATCAAGAGTCTGGGATCCCAGAGGTAAAGCTCAGGACAGGTCCTAATCTTGTCTGTTTATGTCCAGGCTCTTGCATTGAACTGTATGGGTCTGTGGAGAGCGTGGACAACATACGGTTATCATCTATGTGCTGACCTATGCATGCATACATTCATGTGTCTATAGAGTAAGATCCTGGGAGATGCTACATTACCTCCAGATCATATAACAATATTTGCCCATAATGTCCATTCCAGCACTGTCTATAGATATTCACATACATGGAGTTTATTTATGTATCTCGTGTGAGTCTAATAGTATGTGCATGAGTGCATGGCTAGAAATATGTAGTGCAATTAAGGCTATATGCATTTTATCTATGTGAGGCCCTTGGCTTTTATTTCTAGGAAAAACAAAAGCAGACCACCCCTCTTATGACGGCCAGGAGCCATCTGGTAACCATAAGGAGAGCAACTCACCGAGCCTAAAGCCGGGCACAAATTCTGAGCAAGAAATATAATCTGAAAATTGACTGTTATATTGTACAGATAGAAAGAGACAAACAGATGAGCCACAGAAGAGTGTCTGCAAATGGCCGGATCGTCATATCTAGACGTGGATTCTGGGGTGATGGGTCGGCACATCGTGATACCTCTGTAGGTTGGGATAGTGGGTAACATAGTGCTACAAACTACATGGACAGAAATACAGATTGGGGGGACTGAAACATAGATGGATAGATAGATAGATAGATAGATAGATAGATAGATAGATAGATAGATAGATAGATAGGAGATAGATAGATAGATAGATAGATAGGAGATAGATAGATAGATAGATAGGAGATAGATAGATAGATAGATAGATAGATAGATAGATAGATAGATAGGAGATAGATAGATAGATAGATAGATAGATGATAGATAGATAGATAGATAGATAGATAGGAGATAGATAGATAGATAGATAGATAGATAGATAGATAGGAGATAGATAGATAGATAGATAGATAGGAGATAGATAGATAGATAGATAGATAGATAGGAGATAGATAGATAGATAGATAGGAGATAGATAGATAGATAGATAGATAGATGATAGATAGATAGATAGATAGATAGATAGATAGATAGGAGATAGATAGATAGATAGATAGGAGATAGATAGATAGATAGATAGATAGATAGATAGATAGATAGGAGATAGATAGATAGATAGATAGATAGATAGATAGATAGGAGATAGATAGATAGATAGATAGATAGATAGGAGATAGATAGATAGATAGATAGATAGATAGATAGGAGATAGATAGATAGATAGATAGGAGATAGATAGACAGATAGATAGACAGACAGATAGATAGATAGATAGATAAGAGATAGATAGATAGATAGATAGATAGATAGAAGATATATAGATAGATAGATAGATAGATAGATAGATAGATAGATAGATAGGAAATAGATAGATAGGGGATAGATAGATAGATAGATAGATAGATAGATAGATAGAAGATAGATAGATAGATAGATAGATAGATAGATAGATAGATAGGAGATAGATAGATAGATAGATAGATAGATAGGAGATAGATAGATAGATAGATAGATAGATAGGAGATAAATAGATAGATAGATAGATGATAGATAGATAGATAGATAGATAGGAGATAGATAGATAGATAGATAGATAGGAGATAGATAGATAGATAGATAGATAGATAGATAGATAGATAGGAGATAGATAGATAGATAGATAGATAGATAGATAGATAGATAGGAGATAGATAGATAGATAGATAGATAGATGATAGATAGATAGATAGATAGATAGATAGGAGATAGATAGATAGATAGATAGATAGGAGATAGATAGATAGATAGATAGATAGATAGGAGATAGATAGATAGATAGATAGATAGATAGGAGATAGATAGATAGATAGGAGATAGATAGATAGATAGATAGATAGATAGATAGGAGATAGATAGATAGATAGATAGATAGATAGATAGATAGATAGGAGATAGATAGACAGATAGATAGACAGACAGATAGATAGATAGATAAGAGATAGATAGATAGATAGATAGAAGATAGATAGATAGATAGATAGATAGATAGATAGATAGGAGATAGATAGATAGGAGATAGATAGATAGATAGATAGATAGATAGATAGATAGATAGAAGATAGATAGATAGATAGATAGATAGATAGATAGATAGATAGATAGATAGATTTGGGTTTTTGGGTCAATGTGGGATTCCAACCTAACAAAATTCAACCTTGAATTTTGCAAGTGCCTTCTCCAGTCCATCAGTAGACCTCAAAAAGTTCCTGTTGGGTTCCATTGGGCAGACTGTCGATAGATCTCATCATTGTAACACAGCAGGTATGGACCCACTGAGTCACTGAATGGATCTGACTTGGGGCTACTCCTGAGGGCATTATCTAAGTGGTCACTTTGTTTCACCATTTAACCCCTATATGGGCTTTGTTGCAGGGGATCACCTGCCACTACCTCTAGGAGTAATCTCTGTACAGAGACAGCTGACCTAAGCAGGTGTATAGATAACACCAGGATAGCACAGAGGGATCAGTCAGGAACAGTAGTCAGAGGACAGGCGGAGGTCAAGACAGTAAGAGTTTGTTCAGCATGGAGACTGGCAGGAGGTCAGGGGCAGACAGCACAGCAACATAGTTGGTCTACAGATCCAAGATTAGAAAACAGGTGACAGCAGAAATATTATCCAGCATGAAGCTCCTATGACCTGCACCTCCAGTATTTGGAAGCTGTTTGGTTTCACCATATCCTACTTTAGTAAAAAAAAAAAAAAAAATAATAATTATGTCCTGAGTGTTATTCCTGCTCCTACCATCATGGGTGCTTCAAACCATCAAGCTCAGGGAACCTTATTTCTACTAAGATATACTCCATGGGGACAATACTACCACCATCAGACACCCTGCAGATTCTCCCCAGCACAGCACCAGCCTCGGAGCATTGGATGATCTGGTTGGATCCTTGCCATCGTGACCACAACAACTATTACTCCCAATCTCCTGACCTATCTCCCAAAGAGTATAAGCACTTACTATGGCAGTGCATACAGGGATATATTTGGGTGAAATTGGCCCCAAATCAAGATAGAGGAAATTCACTTATCTCTACAAATTTGAGGAAATTTTCTATGTCCTTCTGAGGACCATCAGCCCCATTTTATTGCATCATAACTAGGGTTAAGCGATCAGGATCGGATTCTGATTGGCGATCAAGAAAATTTCACGATCGCGATCGGAATTCCGACCCGATCTTTTCCAGCGGGATCGAGGTCGGAGATTATTTCAGGATCGGCTCAACCCTCAAGTGCCTTTTCCCATAGAGAAGCATTGACTAGGGTTGAGCATCGGGATTGGAAAAGACCGGATCCCGATCGGCGATCGAGCAAATTTCATGATTGGGATTTGCTGGAAAATGATCGGAAATCGGATTTTGAAATCGATCCTGAAATCTCAAGATCGGCTCAACCCCAATGATAACCTTTGTTATTAGCGTTGTACTCTCAGGACCAATAGGTTACTTGTGAACCATCCCATAAGAAATAGACCCTAGTGGCCAGTGAGTGCTCCAATGTCACTTCTTATAGGGTCGTCTTCAGGGGCCAATAAAGCTTTAATAACTTTGTATTACGTCTCAGGATCAGAATTTTTTTTTTTTTTGTTAGGTTAGTAAAAATAAAAAGGACATGATAGGTTACAAAAACACAAATACAATACAAAACCTAAAATACACATTCCCTTCATTTCACTCCAAAACCAGTAATAAATCTTTTTATCACTTGCACTTCTCGAGCTGTTTTTGGGCGTTTTGCCTTCTGCTTTGTCAGTACCATAGATCTTTGTAATGGATGCCCTTGTGGCACTCACTTCAAACTGTAAAACGTTGCAGACGGCAAAGTCAAGAAGCAAAAGATTTCTTTGAAAATTAGGAAGGTTACGAGTTCAAAAAAATAAAATTCCAAGTGGAGACGCGTTGTCTATTAATCCTTCCAAAATGGAATCAACATCAAAATAGACCCTCATCAATAATACCACCATCATGGGAACACGCATGCTTGGCTGGAGACCTCGTCCACAAAGAAGGCTTTATAAGGCCCGATGGGTTTGCAATTTCTCTCTCAAAATTTGCACTTTTATTTATTTATTTTTTAAGAAACGAGTGTGACATTAAAGGGCCAGGTTATTGTGACCAGACCCCAATATATCACCCCAGCCCTGCAGATAGATAGGTTACTGTCACCAGACCCAGCATATCACCCCAGCCCTGCAAATAGATAGGTTAGTGTCACCAGACCCAGCATATCACCCCAGCCCTGCAGATAGATAGGTTAGTGTGACCAGACCCCAGCATATCACCCCAGCCCTGCAGATAGATAGGTTAGTGTCACCAGACCCCAGTATATCACCCCAGCCCTGCAAATAGATAGGTTACTGCCACCAGCATATCACCCCAGCTCTGCAGATAGATAGGTTACGGTCACCAGAACCAGCATATCACCCCAACCCTGCAGATAGATAGGTTACTGTCACCAGACCCAGCATATCACCCCAGCCCTGCAGATAGATAGGTTACTGTCACCAGACCCAGCATATCACCCCAGCCCTGCAGATAGATAGGTTAGTGTCACCAGAACCAGCATATCACCCCAGCCCTGCAGATAGATAGGTTACTGTCACCAGAACCAGCATATCACCCCAACCCTGCAGATAGATAGGTTACTGTCACCAGACCCAGCATATCACCCCAGCCCTGCAGATAGATAGGTTACTGTCACCAGACCCAGCATATCACCCCAGCCCTGCAGATAGATAGGTTAGTGTCACCAGAACCAGCATATCACCCCAGCCCTGCAGATAGATAGGTTAGTGTCACCAGACCCAGCATATCACCCCAGCCCTGCAGATAGATAGGTTACTGTCACCAGACCCCAGCATATCACCCCAGCCCTGCAGATAGATAGGTTACTGTCACCAGAACCAACATATCACCCCAGCCCTGCAGATAGATAGGTTAGTTTCACCAGACCCAGCATATCACCCCAGCCTGCAGATAGATAGGTTAGTTTAAGCAGAACCAGCATATCACCCCAGCCCTGCAGATAGATAGGTTAGTTTCAGCAGAACCAGCATATCACCCCAGCCCTGCAGATAGATAGGTTACTGTCACCAGACCCCAGTATATCACCACAGCCCTGCAGATAGATAGGTTACTGTCACCAGACCCAGCATATCACCCCAGCCCTGCAGATAGATAGGTTACTGTCACCAGAACTAACATATCACCTAGCCCTGCAGATAGATAGGTTACTGTCACCAGACCCCAGTATATCACCCCAACCCTGCAGATAGATAGGTTAGTGTCACCAGACCCAGCATATCACCCCAGCCCTGCAGATAGATAGGTTACTGTCACCAGACCCAGTATATCACCCCAGCCCTGCAGATAGGTAGGTTAGTGTCACCAGAACCAACATATCACCCCAGCCCTGCAGATAGATAGGTTAGTGTCAACAGACCCAGTATATCACCCCAGCCCTGCAGATAGATAGGTTACTGTCACCAGACCCAGCATATCACCCCAGCCCTGCAGATAGATAGGTTAGTGTCACCAGACCCAGCATATCACCCCAGCCCTGCAGATAGATAGGTTACTGTCACCAGAACCAGCATATCACCCCAGCCCTGCAGATAGATAGGTTACTGTCACCAGAACCAGCATATCACCCCAGTCCTGCAGATAGATAGGTTACTGTCACCAGACCCAGCATATCACCCCAGCCCTGCAGATAGATAGGTTACTGTCACCAGAACCAGCATATCACCCCAACCCTGCAGATAGATAGGTTACTGACACCAGACCCAGCATATCACTCCAGCCCTGCAGATAGATAGGTTACTGTCACCAGACCCAGTATATCACCCCAGCCCTGCAGATAGGTAGGTTAGTGTCACCAGAACCAACATATCACCCCAGCCCTGCAGATAGATAGGTTACTGTCACCAGACCCAGCATATCACCCCTGCCCTGCAGATAGATAGGTTAGTGTCACCAGACCCAGCATATCACCCCAGCCCTGCAGATAGATAGGTTAGTGTCACCAGACCCAGCATATCACCCCAGCCCTGCAGATAGATAGGTTACTGTCACCAGAACCAGCATATCACCCCAGCCCTGCAGATAGATAGGTTACTGTCACCAGAACCAGCATATCACCCCAGTCCTGCAGATAGATAGGTTACTGTCACCAGACCCAGCATATCACCCCAGCCCTGCAGATAGATAGGTTAGTATCACCAGAACCAGAATATCACCCCAGCCCTGCAGATAGATAGGTTACTGTCACCAGACCCAGCATATCACCCCAGCCCTGCAGATAGATAGGTTACTGTCACCAGACCCAGCATATCACCCCAGCCCTGCAGATAGATAGGTTACTGTCACCAGAACCAGCATATCACCCCAGTCCTGCAGATAGATAGGTTACTGTCACCAGACCCAGCATATCACCCCAGCCCTGCAGATAGATAGGTTAGTATCACCAGAACCAGAATATCACCCCAGCCCTGCAGATAGATAGGTTACTGTCACCAGACCCAGCATATCACCCCAGCCCTGCAGATAGATAGGTTACTGTCACCAGACCCAGCATATCACCCCAGTCCTGCAGATAGATAAGTTACTGTCACCAGACCCAGCATATCACCCCAGCCCTGCAGATAGATAGGTTACTGTCACCAGACCCAGCATATCACCCCAGTCCTACAGATAGATAGGTTAGTGTCACCAGAACCAGCATATCACCCCAGCCCTGCAGATAGATAGGTTAGTGTCACCAGACCCAGCATATCACCCCAGCCCTGCAGATAGATAGGTTAGTGTCACCAGATCCAGCATATCATCCCAGCCCTGCAGATAGATAGGTTAGTGTCACCAGACCCAGTATATCACCCCAGCCCTGCAGATAGATAGGTTAGTGTCACTTGAATCAAGCAATATTCTCCCTTTGTGAATTTCTGCCTACATTGCCAAGATATCACTATTTTTGTTAATATGGAAATGAACTCTTTGTAACAATGAGGGTGTGGCCTCTTACAGTGAAGGAAATAATTATTTGATCCCTTGCTGATTTTGTACATTTTCCCACTGACAAAGCTATGAACAGTCTATAATTTTAAGTGTAGGTTAATTTTAACAGTGAGAGATAGAATATAAAAAATAAAATCACATTATATACATCTTATAAATTTATTTGCATTTTGCAGAGAGAAATAAGTATTTGATCCCTCCGGCAAACAAGACTTAATACTTGGTGGCAAAACCCTTGTTGGCGCGCACAGTAGTCAGAGGTTACTTGTAGTTGATGAGGTTTGCTCACATGTCAGACATGTCAGGAGGAATTTTGGTCCGCTCCTCTTTGCAGATCATCTCTAAATCATTAAGATTTTGTGGCTGTCTCTTGGCAACTCGGAGCGTCAGCTCCTCCATACGTTTTCTATGGGATTAAGATCTGGACACTGGCCAGGCCACTCCATGACCTTAGGGCCCCTTCACATGGCGTAAGCGCGCCGCTCATTTAGACACATATACACGTGTCCGAGTGCGGCGCTTCCTCCAAAAACAGTGAGTTGAGTTAATGCCAATGAGCTCAATTTTTGACTCATCTGACCACAGCACCTTCTCCCAGTCACTCTCAGAATCATCTAGATTGGTCAGATGAGACAAAAATTGAGCTCTTTGGCATTAACTCAACTCGCCATCCGGGTTGTACTGCTCACAGGGAGGGGTAGTGAGCTTGTAAATGAAAAGTCACAGCTGAGGTCATTGACTGGAAAATAAATCAGATAAATGACTTTAAAATATATGAAATAAACAGTGCTTAATTTAAACAGGTTATATTAGAAGTGTTTTTATTGCTACATTCTGCTATTTGGCCCATATTTTTGTAAAAAAAAAACTGGATCAAGTCTCTTTTCTTGACTCCAGTATGAGTCTCAGATCTGTACCAATCTCAAAAATTGGGAGCCATGTGGTGGGTATTTCTCTGCTTTACTAGAGTCCAAGATAGTGACTGTTGGTGCCAAGGGAATAGTAGCATAGCCGGCCATTCGATTTGGTCATCAATGTTTAGTGGATTAGCACCAATTGGTTAAATTTGGCATCAAGGGAACTGGAAGGAGATTAGGTTGGGATAAGCCAGGTCACAAATCATAGGCCAACGCATCAAGTCTTGAAATGTCCACAAATACTAATGCTAGTGAAAAACACTATAACTGGCAAAACAACTTTGATTGTCTGATCTGGTCGTACATAAGATGCCTGGCAAGATCTCAAATCCTGGTTCTCTGGTACCATCTGTAACAATCCTATAAGAAAATTTCCGACCCCTTGGAACACAACTTTTAAACCATGTGCCAAAAACAGGAGGGAGCGCTACTCAAAAAGGGTACAAGGATGCAGTCCATGGCAAGCCCCCGAACCTCCCCAATCCCCCAAGTCTAAAGGCCCTAAAAGGGTGGTGGATAGAGATGAGCGAACAGTAAAATATTCGATATTCGTTATTCGTTTCGAATAGTATCTCAATACTCGACTATTCGAACGAATATCAAACCCCTTTATAGTCTATGGGAGAAAATGCTTCGTTTCAGGGGATCCCACCATTCGACTCAGGAGGGTCACCAAGTCCACTATGACACCCCAGGAAATGATGCCAACACCTCTGCAATGCAACTGGGACAGCAGGGGGCGCATGTCTGGGGGCATCTAACACACCGAAGACCCTCTATTACCCCAACATCACAGCCTAACAACTACACACTTTACACATTCAAAAAAACCTCTATCAAAGTGGGAAAATACCTGGAAACCTTCTTTACTCCCCAAATGGATGGACACAAACCCCAATTTAAGCTCAACAAACATTAACAACCACCCCTTTAAATCACGTTCCTCATGACAACCACAGATGGAATAGACAATGGGAAATCCTTCAGTCCCCACCCTGAACTGTCATTGTGTGTGTGTGTGTGTGTGTGTGTGTGTGTGATGTGGTAAGACCTTCCAAAATTCACTTTTCTAGCCCTTAACAGGAGCCCTTCCAAATTAAGTCACAGCCCCTTAAGCTGAGCTCCCAGCAGAGATTGAGGCCCTTCAGATGACTTCAGCCTCTACCTGCAGAGTTTTAGGCCATTTAACTTAGTTCAGCCTTCACCAGCAGAGATTTGTTGGCCCTTTGGGTGAATTGAGCCTTTAAAAAGCAGTGTTTTTGGCCCTTTTGGTGACTAGAGCCATGCAGCAGCAGTGTTTCATTTTTTGCCCTTGGGGCTGAGCCCTAAAACATTAAAATTCAGGCTCTTGGGGGGGGGGGGGAGATATGGAGAATGGAAATATATATATATATATATATATATATATATATGTACAGTCCTATGAAAAAGTTTGGGCACCCCTATTAATCTTAATCATTTTTTGTTCTAAATATTTTGGTGTTTGCAACAGCCATTTCAGTTTGATATATCTAATAACTGATGGACACAGTAATATTTCAGGATTGAAATGAGGTTTATTGTACTAACAGAAAATGCGCAATATGCATTAAACCAAAATTTGACCAGTGCAAAAGTATGGGCACCCTTATCATTTTATTGATTTGAATACTCCTAACTACTTTTTACTGACTTACTGAAGCACAAAATTGGTTTTGTAGGCTCACTGAGCTTTGAACTTCATAGCCAGATGTATCCAATCATAAGAAAAGATATTTAAGGTGGCCAATTGCAAGTTGTTCTCCTATTTGAATCTCCTCTGAAGAGTGGCATCATGGGCTACTCAAAACAACTCTCAAATGATCTGAAAACAAAGATTGTTCAACATAGTTGTTCAGGGGAAGGATACAAAAAGTTGTCTCAGAGATTTAACCTGTCAGTTTCCACTGTGAGGAACATAGTAAGGAAATGGAAGACCACAGGGACAGTTCTTGTTAAGCCCTGAAGTGGCAGGCCAAGAAAAATATCAGAAAGGCAGAGAAGAAGAATGGTGAGAACAGTCAAGGACAATCCACAGACACCTCCAAAGAGCTGCAGCATCATCTTGCTGCAGATGGTGTCACTGTGCATCGGTCAACTATACAGCGCACTTTGCACAAATAGAAGCTGTATTAGAGAGTGATGAGAAAGAAGCCGTTTCTGCAAGCACGCCACAAACAGAGTCACCTGAGGTATGAAAAAGCACATTTTGACAAGCCAGCTTCATTTTGGAAGAAGGTCCTGTGGACTGATGAAACAAAGATTGAGTCTTTTGGTCATACAAAAAGGCGTTATGCATGGCGTCCAAAAAAAACAGCATTCCAAGAAAAACACATGCTACCCACTGTAAAATTTGGTGAAGGTTCCATCATGCTTTGGGGCTGTGTGGCCAATGCCGGCACCGGGAATCTTGTTAAAGTTGAGAGTCGCATGGATTCCACTCAGTATCAGCAGATTCTTGAGAATAATGTTCAAGAATCAGTGACGAAGCTGAAGTTACGCCGGGGATGGAGATTTCAGCAAGACAATGATCCAAAACACTGCTCCAAATCCTCAGGCATTCATGCAGAGGAACAATTACAATGTTCTGGAATGGCCATCCCAGTCCCCAGACCTGAATATCATTGAACATCTGTGGGATGATTTGAAGCGGGCTGTCCATGCTCGGCGACCATCTAACTTAACTGAACTTGAATTGTTTTGTAAAGAGGAATGGTCCAAAATCCCTTCATCCAGGATCCAGGAACTGATTAAGAGCTACAGGAAGCGACTAGAGGCAAAAGGAGGATCTACTAAATATTAATGTCACTTTTCTGTTGAGGTGCCCATACTTTTGCACCAGTCAAATTTTGGTTTGATGCATATTGCACATTTTCTGTTAGTACAATAAACCTCATTTCAATCCTGAAATATTACTGTGTCCATCAGTTATTAGATATATCAAACTGAAATGGCTGTTGCAAACACCAAAATATTTAGAACTAAAAATGATTAAGATTAATAGGGGTGCCCAAACTTTTTCATAGGACTGTATATATATAAATTTCACATGCAGAATAAGAATGCAGAAGAGTAAATTGTTTGCTGACAGTACCAGTACCTGGACTATGGAGTGGATACCCAGCTGGTTATCCATGTCCTCACCCATGTTCCCTGCTGCTGCTGGCAACCCCTCTCCAGTACCTGGACTGTGGAGTGGATATACAGCTGGGTATCCACATCCTAGCCCACATCCCCTGCTCATAATGACGAAGGAAATTGGTGGCATCCCTTCTACAGTAGCTGGACTGTGGACTAGACACCCAGCTGGGTATGCATGTCCATGTCCTCGCCCACGTCCCCTGCTCATAATGACGAAGGACATTGGTGACATCCCTTCTACAGTACCTGGACTGTGGACTAGACACCCAGCTGGGTATGCACGTCCACGTCCTCGCCCACGTCCCCTGCTCATAATGACGAAGGACATTGGTGACATCCCTTCTACAGTAGCTGGACTGTGGACTAGACACCCAGCTGGGTATGCACGTCCATGTCCTTTGCTGCTACTGACGAGAGGCAATGCAGGCAGCCCCTCTCCAGTAGCTGGACTGTGGACTAGACACCCAGCTGGGTATGCACATCCACGTCCTCGCCCACGTCCCCTGCTACTACGCTGCATGATTTTCTAGCTAGCTATTATGGAGCTCTGAAAAGAGATGTTATTATTGACAATTCCTGCCTAACCAAAGCACTGTATCGCACTGACAGTCTGACACCACACTCTCCCTATCACTCCAAAACGAGAATGAGACAAAGATGGCCGACGCTATTCTTATGAATTGGGAGGTCACATGTTTTCAGCAGCCAATGGGTTTTTTCAATTTTTTTCACTGCCTCCGTTGTCGTAGTTCCTGTCCCACCTCCCCTGCGCAGTTATTGGTGCAAAAAACGCGCCAGTGAAGGTGGGAGGAGACACAAATTTTTACTGCGTATGCAGCCTTGTATTCGATTGTGAACGAATACATCGAACGCCATGATATTCGATCGAATACCTATTCAATCGAACGGCGTTCGCTCATCTCTAGTGGTGGACATTTATCTACACATACCTGTTCCAGGTGATCGCCCTTCCATAGCGCAGAACAGAGAGTACTGGCTAGTTGGGAGACCTTTGGGAGATACTTTTTCTCCTTAGGGACAGAAGACTATGCAAATAAGCTAAAAAGGAAGCCTTGCCTATAGTGCCATCAGTTGGTAGGTAGCAATCCAATAAGACCATGTACAGTGTTTGTAAATGGTATGGCCCAACACCATCTGAACCATCTGTCAACATCAACTGTGGCTATGTTTTGCCTAGAACGGGCAAAAATAGTACAAAAACTGAGTCACCCACGTAAAGCTTCCCAAGAATCTTGGACCACATCTTTTCCCTTTGGCATGACTTGAATGTGTTCTGGAATGTTGCTAACATATCCAAGAAGTTTTGAAAATTCTCAATAATATCACATGTAACGTTCAAATTTAGCATCAAATTAGGCTCAAATGACTAGAACGGAGCAGCTGTCACTTGTAGAACGTGCCATGTACGTATGTGACAGGCTCGCGATAATAACCATGGAAACCTCGCTGTCAGCTGTCACATCGAGATCTGCAAAAGTGAATGTACCAAAGATGCTGATACAGTAAAACGTATCGAGGAAGTATTGGGAAAGAGGATGCGTGACGGGAGGGTCCGACTTCATCAAAACTTGACAAGTGAAATAAAAAGTTGAACTTTTTGTTTTGCAAATCTTGAGTTTCTGTATTTATGCCAAAGTGGGTGGAACGGAAAGAGGGTAAGATGGTTTGGGACGGAGAGAGGGTAAGATGGTTTGGGATGGAGAGAGGGTAAGATGGTTTGGGATGGGGAGAGGGTAAGATGGTTTGGGATGGGGAGAGTGTAAGATGGTTTGGGATGGAGAGAGGGTAAGATGGTTTGGGATGGGGAGAGGGTAAGATGGTTTGCGATAGAGAGAGGGTAAGATGGTTTGGGATGGGGAGAGTGTAAGATGGTTTGGGATGGAGAGAGGGTAAGATGGTTTGGAATGGAGAAAGGGTAAGATGATTTGGGATGGAGAGAGGGTGAGATGGTTTGGGAATAGAGAGAGGGTAAGATGGTTTGCAATATAGAGAGGGTAAGATGGTTTGGGATGGAGAGAGGGTAAGATGGTTTGGGACGGGGAGAGGGTAAGATGGTTTGCAATATAGAGAGGGTAAGATGGTTTGGGATGGGGAGAGGGTAAGATGGTTTGGGATGGGGAGAGGGTAAGATGGTTTGGGATGGGGAGAGTGTAAGATGGTTTGGGATGGGGAGAGGGTAAGATGGTTTGGGATGGGGAGAGTGTAAGATGGTTTGGGATGGAGAGAGGGTAAGATGGTTTGGGAATAGAGAGAGGGTAAGATGGTTTGCAATATAG